>NC_042987.1:31199501-31499501 GCF_901001165.1 Salmo trutta
TTTAATGTTAATTTCTCGACCATAAGTCGCCTCCAACATAATTTTAGAGAATTTGGCAGTACGTTCAACCGGCCTCACAGCCGCAGACCACGTGTAACCACGTCAGCCCAGGACCTCCACATCCGGCTTCTTCATCTGCGGGATCGTCTGAAACTAGCCACCCGGACAGCTGATGAAACTGTGAATTTCTGCACAAACTGTCCAAAACCATCTCAGGGAAGCTCATCTGCATGCTTGTCGTCCTCACAAGGGTCTTGATCTGACTGCAATTCAGTGTCATAACTGACTTCAGTGGGAAAATGCTAACCTTCGATGGCCACTGGCACACTGGAGAAGTGTGCTCTTCACAAATGAATCCCGGTTTCAACTGTACCGGGCAGATGGCAGACAGCATGTATGGTGTCATGTGAGCGAGCAGTTTTCTGATGTCAACATTGTGAACAGAGTGCCCCATGGTGGCGATGGGCTTATGGTATGTGCAGGGATAAGTTACGGAAAACAAACACAATTGCATTTTATCGAGGGCAATTTGAATGCACAGAGATACCATAACGAGATCCTGAGGCCCATTGTCGTGCCATTCATCCGCCACCATCATTTCATGTTTCAGCATAATCATTTAAGGTATCTTTGACCAACAGATGCATATCTGTATTCCCAGTCATGTGAAATCCATAGATTAGGGCATCATTTATTTATTTCAATTGACTGATTTTCTTGTATGAACTGTAACTCAGTAAAGAAATTGTTGCATTTGCATTTATATTTTTGTTCAGTGTAAATATGTCCTACCTACTCGGAACTCGCCTAATCATAACATCATATGTAACATCCAATATAGCATAACATGACACATAGTGGGAAAAACAATATGAATCTAATTTCTGGGCAGTAAAGTGGAATGTCTCTACTATAAATCATAGATAGTTGAATCGTAACATGCCGCCGGTAGGGTGCGAGACCGGTGTCTGATGCCAGACTAATTTGTATCCATCCTCCCCATACAATTCCACCCCTCATAAACCTATCTGTTTATATCTGAAGGTGCACCCATGCAGACAATATATATGAGAGAGGGCCTAACCTTGCCTGACGACTCAAACTGAATTTTTCCGCTGCTCTATGTTCGCTACAGACTTCAGTCTGAGCCTGCCATAGTTGAAGTCGTTTGTGGTGACGTCAAAATGAGAGGTGTTGTACAAAACAAAGTCATCAGCGATTGGATCGTCTCTAACCAAAGTATCAAAGCCAATGCCGAATGTTCTAAATGCTGCTTTACCCACGTGTGTTCTGGCTCTGGCCCAACCCATCGGTTCTGGACCAATTAGAATGGTTAGAATGTGTTTGCATTCTAAAAATCATTAGGGAGGTACTCAGATCCAGACTTATTGTGGAGAAGAAACTAACGTCCATGGAAGTGACATAGCGTTTGGCCGGAGCAAGGAGTCTGGGTTGCCAGGCAAGGCCTGACCGTAGTGCGGACCCCTACATCTCCAGCTGGTAGTTTAATAACCGTGTCAACGCTTCTTACATTTTATTCTGAGAATAGATAGCCCCTCGGGAGAGGAGGAGAGTGGGGGGAACACTCCATGTAAAGGGTAAAGCTCTTGTTGATTGGACATAGGCACTCCTACAGATGAAGGATTAGATTACCAGTTAGACGTTTGATGGATTGTCATTTTTCTTACTTAAGACAGCTGAAGATCAGAGAAAATAACACTAAGTTCTTAAATCATTTGCTCCTAGGTTCTCCAACAGAAAATTGATTTTAAATCAAGTCCATGTGCACAAATAACAACATACAGAAAGCCACTTTTAAAGCCTTAGTCCTCCAGAGCAGACAGCAAAAAATGGGTGGTGAACATGCAGCCCAAGGAAACTGGTTACAACAATAGCAAGGAGCTTCTTTATTTGGGTTGTGTTATCGATTGCCCTTGAACCACTGATGATGGAGCACCTGACCAGCTGTTAGCCTCTCACAGTCAGGGGGGCCATTTTGTTCTCTGGGGACTGAGGCTGGGTTGAGGAGTTATTCATAAGCTCGCAGGAGTCCCCTTGTTCTAGAACCCCCATCAGTTGCCCATCCCTTGTTCTAGAACTCACATCCAGTGTTTCCCTTAGGATGTTTTTCAGCAGCGGGTACCGTAGGGGGTGTGATAGTGGGTGTTGCCAATGGTACGGTCTCCGGCCTAAAATGTCACGGTTGTTGGGATAGACGGACCACGGCGCTGCGTGATTCGAGTTCCACATCTTTTATTAGTGAAACTTAAACAAACAACGACCGTGACGTAATAGCGCACACATCAGCACTCAACAAAACAATATCCCACAAAGCAGGTGGGAGAAAGGGCTTCCTAAATATGATACCCAATTAGAGGCAACGATTACCAGCTGCCTCTAATTGGGAACCATACAACTCACCAACATAGAAATACAATGACTAGAACACCCCTCTAGTCACGCTCTGACCTAAACACCATAGAGAACCAAGGGCTCTCTATGGTTAGGGCGTGACATAACATTTTTGAGCCACTCCTCTTAGCTGTTGCTGTTTTAATGCTAATTTCCTGCAATTCTACAGATTTTGCCATGGGACGGAGCGAAAATGTTACAGTTTTAAAGCTAGTTTCCTGCAATTCAACACATTTTGTCATGGGGGCAAGATAATTTTGTTTTTGTTTTAAACCTAATTTCCTGCAATTCTACACATTTTGCCTTGGGGCTGAGAGAAAATGTGTAGTTTGAAAGCAAATTTTCTGCCATTCTACACATTTTGCCATGGCTTATCCCATGTTCTTATGCTATCTGAATGACTCAAACATTATAACAAATTCAATGGAGGCACCATGCCAAGACATTTTTTGAATTTTTGATTCTCCCTGAATGTCTGGTTTTTATTCTGGTGGTTGTTAGTTCTCAAAGATTATATTATTTAAAAATATATAGCTGCATTATCTTTTCTACAACAAATTAATATAGATATTTTTACATCATATTCTTGGAAGTGGCGGCCACGAATTAGTAATTGAGGCCTGCCGCTGCTAAATGAATATAGGGGAAACACTGCCCATCAGTGGCCGATCTCATGGTGATACAGCACAGGAGGGTGGTAGGAAAAAGCTCTGCTACAGTACAAGTGTGATTGTTTTTTCCAATAAACTGTTTGCCTAAGCCATCCAACTGAATCAAATATACAATTACTTTTATTCCCAAATTTTGCAGGGTTGTTGGTTATTGTTCAGGCAAATCCTACATAATTTTTGGAACAAAATCTATTCTCTATATCCAAGTACTGAGGGGAAAAAAATCCAAGTCATATTGTTCAGGAGATACAGAAGACTAGTGATTTCCCTCTAATTCCCATACTCCCAAATGTTCTACTTTAAATCTAGTTAACAACGAGCATGCAGGAGAACAGGGACAGAGGAATGCAATGCAAAAATGTCTTTATCTCAACGTCCTCCCTAATAACCTCTCCACTGGCATTGAGGATTATAGTGTATGTGATGTACAAATCTCCAACTTCTTGAGCTCTGTGAGAAGATTCATTGGAATCGAAAGAGAGCTTTGTGGTATGAACATAGATGTTTTCACTTCTTCACTCTTCGTTTAAGTGAGTATGTGTGTGTGTGTGTGTGTGTGTGTGTGTGTGTGTGTGTGTGTGTGTGTGTGTGTGTGTGTGTGTGAGAGAGAGAGACTTGTTCTCCCACAGTCCACACATTCTATCTGATAGTGGAGGGGAGAAGCTTCTAAGGTGCTGTTTACAGAACTGCCTGCCTGGCGATTATTTCTGGATCACTGAATTGCCTCACCAGCTCTCTATCTCAGCTGCCTGAATCAACTGCTATACTCAAGGCTACCGTTTGTATGTAGGAGGCAATCCTTGAAGTGATATGGCTGTAGGCTACAGTATGCGTTTTTGAATGAACTAATAAGTTAAGCTCATAATGGAGGATACTATATAATAATGTAGCTGAGAGGCATGCTGGAAAATGTGGGAGGAAATGTTAAATTACGCAGCAAACATTTAACAAGAGCGAATGAGAGTTTAGTTGGACTCATCTCAACAACCATTATCATAGCTTTCCTTTGAGTCATCGAAGCAATTTTAATGACACTGCTCCAAAGATACTGCATTCTACAATAGCATGCAAACGGCAAGGCAACATTTAGATTTGTAAAGAATATTACCACCTGCGTTTTTGTATGATGTCTATAGGCCTGTTGACGGAACAGGACGATCCACAGATATCCTCGTTCCGCGCTTGGAAAGACCGATCTGCAGAAAAATAGAATCCACAGTTCGTTGGCGCACTCATTTTCACCTTCCTTTTCTCTCTTGCTCTTCGTGCCTCTTCTCAGGTTGGCATCCCTGTACAACTAAGGGACAGTTTTTTTCTGTCAAGAGGGCCAGCTCTTCTGGATTCACCTTCGGTTCTCATCGCCTCTTAGGCAGAAGCCCCGGGCTCCAAAACATGGGGAAATGATAGAAATATGCATTTTATCTGTTCTTCAAGCGTCAAGATTAAAAAAAACATTATAGTTAATTTCTTCAGCGTTGGTGTGAAACATCAATGAAGACAGCAGATGGATGAGTTCTTGATGAGAAGCAGAAAACCGCAGACTCTGTCTGGTGTCCATTGCATTCTGTTTGTTCTCAGTGGCTCTCCGTCTCCATACATCTGTCCATGGTTCAGATTTCTTGAGGTTCACAAACAAAACACCGTTATCTGTTTCCCTCTGGTTGTTAGAACTCCACCTCAGCACTGACTCCTGTCACAGTGTAGTCCTACAGCAATGGAAGCACTGACTCCTGTCAGTGTAGTCCTACAGGAATGGAAGCAGTGGCTCCTGTCACAGTGTTGTCCTACAGCAATGGAAGCACTGACTCCTGTCACAGTGTAGTCCTACAGCAATGGAAGCACTGACTCCTGTCACAGTGTAGTCCTACAGGAATGGAAGCAGTGGCTTCTGTCACAGTGTAGTCCTACAGGAATGGAAGCACTGACTCCTGTCACAGTGTAGTCCTACAGGAATGGAAGCACTGACTCCTGTCACAGTGTAGTCCTACAGGAATGGAAGCAGTGGCTCCTGTCACAGTGTAGTCCTACAGGAATGGAAGCACTGTCACAGTGTAGTCCTACAGCAATGGAAGCACTGACTCCTGTCACAGTGTAGTCCTACAGGAATGGAAGCACTGACTCCTGTCACAGTGTAGTCCTACAGGAATGGAAGCAGTGGCTCCTGTCACAGTGTAGTCCTACAGGAATGGAAGCACTGACTCCTGTCACAGTGTAGTCCTACAGCAATGGAAGCACTGACTCCTGTCACAGTTTAGTCCTACAGCAATGGAAGCAGTGGCTCCTGTCACAATGTAGTCCAACAGGAATGCAAGCAGTGGCTCCTGTGTACCAGCCTGCCACTCTGACCCTATGCTTCCTGTATAAGAGAGCGAGGGTGAGTGTCTCTCTGTGCGTGTGCATGTGCGTGTGTGTGTGTGTGTGCTAGACTGGAGCAAGTTTCACTGTGAGGTCACAGCTAAGAAAGGGGGCGTGGCCCCAAGAAGCATGGTTCCAGCCCACTCAGAATGTCTGACATATTAACCCTTCGTCACACTTCCATGGGACTGCAAAGCTACTGGAGGTGCAACCATGCAGTATGGGTTAGTTTAGCTCCTAATTCATAAAGGTGGTAATATGAACAACATACTGTGCAGATAAAATCTGAGGACAATATTCCTCGATATTCTCCTATTGGGCATAGTAAACGTATCTTTTCCCGATATAGCGGAGGGTTTGGTGAAGTGGGGAAGGATGGTTGTTTCCTGGTTGTCCAAAGGACAGGTAGTGATTTATTTCAGGAGGGGAGTATGATGATGGGGTTAGTGCGTACCTTCTGGGGTACAGGTCCTTGTCTTATGGTTTAGACTCAGACTTTCTCCCACATATCCCTTGTGTATTAGGCTTGCCTATGTAGTGGCCAAGGTCAGAAATGGCTAGAGGAAATGTATTTCTGATGACAAAACCATTGAAATGTAAATATGAAACCATACCTGACTGACCCATTCTATTTTTTATCTGAGAATTCACAGCGGGAAGTATTTGACAGGAGACCAGATATGAGCCCTAAAGTCCAATTCTATGAATGTGATTCAGATCTAAAACACAGAAATGGATGGAATAAAACAGATATAAAAGCCACAAATAATGGAGCACAATTAAACATCGCATTGTCTTCAGAGATAACAAAAATACAACTTGGAATAATGGGAAATCAGATATGTAAAATAAAAAATAAGATATTATTTATACTGCAGAAGGGTGTTGATATCCTGTCGACAGTTCTAATAGGAACCAGGCATTTCTCAACAGGAAACAGGCCCATAGATACAGTGCCTTCAGAAAGTATCCATACCCCTTGACCTATTCCACATTTTGTTGTGTTACAGTCTGAATTCAAAATTTATTTAAAAAAAATATATTCTCACCCATCTACACACAATACCCCATAATGACAGTGAAAACATGTTTTTAGAATTGTTTTAAAATTTACTGAAAATGAAATACAGAAATATCTAATTTACATCAGTATTTACACTCCTGAGTCAATACAGGTTAGAATCACCTTTGGCAGTGATTACGGCTGTGAGTCTTTCTGGGTTAGTCGGAGAGCTTTGAACTCCTGAATTGTACAATATTTTCACATAATTCTTCTTTAAACTCTTCAAGCTCTGTCAAATTGGTTGTTGATCATTGCTAGACAGCCATTTTCAAGTCTTGCCATAGATTCCCAAGCCAATTTAAGTCAAAACTGTAACTAGGCCAATCAGGAACATTCAATGTTGTCTTGGTAAGCAACACCAGTGCCTATAAAGCATAATTCCACTTTGCCATTATGGGGTATTGTGTGTAGGCCAGCGACACACAATCTCAATTTACAAAATTTTAAATTCAGGCTCTAAGACAACAAAATGTGGCAAAGTCAAGGGATGTGAATACTTTCTGAAGGCACTGTACATAACAATCCAGACGGTCTATTATTGGCATATTAATGGACAACAACAAAAAAGTGAATGCCAATGTGATATGTACCAGATGGTCTTTTCACAAAGCAATATTCTATAAATGAAAAATATATAGATATCTGGACTTATTTCACCACAGAGCAAAAATCATGTAATCAAAGACGAAGAAGAATGAGCTAAAAGAGCAAGGTCAAATACATTATTTCTGACCTCTTCTAGTGGTGTGAATACACACTGGACAGGTCAAATACATTATTTCTGACCTCTTCTAGTGGTGTGAATACACACTGGCTCCTGTCCTCTCCTCCTCTCCATATGTTGTGTTTTAAATGGGTCTGTGCTATCTGGGATCCTTGGGACATCCCTACCCCATTGAAGTTGAAATGTAAAATGGTTAAGGTTAGGGTTAGGGTAAGTATAAGGGTAGGGATTAAGGTTAAGGTTATGATTTAGGGTAGTGACGTTGTCCCAAGGATTCCAGATAGCACTGAACATTATAAAGGGTTTGGGGAGAACTCGGGCTCCAAGTCACAATCCTGGAAGCTGGTGGACATCTGAGGAAAGCCAGACCAGTGTTTAGGTCTGGTCAACGTCTTCCCATTTTGTCCTGAAACAATGGTTCTAAAATAGAATATTGGACCCGAAACAGACCGAGTGCTGCACGGTAATCTGGTGCTCCTTTCCAGCAACACAGATTCTGGGTTGCTGGGTTAAAATGTCACTATGTCGTTGTACCAGTGGTGGCTAGTGGCACTTTAAATGGGGAGGATGGGCTCATAGTAATGGCTGTTACAGTATAAACCACATCAAACACAATCCATTCACTCCATTCCATTCATTATTACGAGCCAGGCTCCCCTAACCAGCCTCCTCTGCTTTGTAGGTGACTGTGTATGTGTACACATGTGTGCTTCCTGCTTACACTATTCCTGCATGTGCTACGTGCACAGACTATGTTGACTATTATCCCGGTCTAGATCAATGTCTTACTATTATTGACAAGCTCTGATAAGCTGAGCCAGAGTACAGAAGGCCTCCATCAAGAGGGGCAACAAGTCTCACATATTGTGATTGACTTCTTCTCCCTTGTCATTCTAATATTGTCAAATCCTCATTTATCTACTTCCCCAGAGTCAGATGAACTCGTTGATGAAAATGGTATGTCTCTGTGTCCAGTATGAATGAAGTTAGAGGTAGTTTCGCGAACCAATGCTAAATAGCATTAGCGCAATGACTTCCTTAACCTTATTCTCCTAACCTGATGTTAATTCTCCTAACCTGTTACGAAAAGTCAAATCTGACAAAAGCTGTATTATTTCTAGTGAAAACCGTAACCTAGGGAACGAAACAGTTGGCCCGCATGAACCAGACTTAATGGTGATGTGTCTGTCTGTGGCCACCGCAACACCGGCTACCTGGGCCAACAACATCCCCATACATCAAAACTAATGGACCTTCTCAAGTTGAAAAGGGATTTTGGTGCCATGCAGAGGCATTTATTAACATGCACAGCCAAAGGAAACATTGAGACAAATCGCACTATGCTAGATAAAATTACCACCAGAGAAACAGAGAACGTTTTATCACAACATTAATTATCTCATTGATGATGTGGCAAGTGACAATTAACATTTTGAACGTTCTATATCTTGAAAACGTGATTGCTGACATGCAAAACATTGTGGGACTATATCAACAGTGGAATAATGAAACATATACCAAAAGATAGTTTCTGAGTGGATTATTCCTGACACAAGAAGCCAAACCAGTTGTCACCCAGCTAGGAATAAATTGGCTTGAATCTGATGCTTGCCAAAGCCTATATTTAACTATGGCTCAGGGAGGTCAAACGTCATGTTACGGCATGTAGTGTA
Source organism: Salmo trutta (assembly GCF_901001165.1). Lineage (NCBI taxonomy): Eukaryota > Metazoa > Chordata > Actinopteri > Salmoniformes > Salmonidae > Salmo > Salmo trutta. Next base: position 31,208,400 of record NC_042987.1, read on the forward strand.
GTTGGCTATCAGTGTGTCGCCGGATGAATCATAAACTGCCATCTGTCAGTGATAGGGGGTCTCAGAGTGGGCTGAGGACTTGTCCGGCTACATTACCTAATCCACCCTGGTCTGTAGCCCTCCTCTAGGTAACTATCTGGGGGATAACTAAGCCCAGGCATGCACAGTCACAGTCCCCACTTCCCTGTATCACCTCTGGAGCACAGCCAGGCAGGCTAATGCACTGAGATCACACCCTGGCTTGGCTTGGTGTATGTAAAGGGGTCATGTGGGCTGTGTGTGTAAGAGGCTGGTGAGGGTAGGACCATGTGTTTGATACCATTCCATTTATTCCATTCTAGCCATTTATATAAGCCTGTCAATCACTTTATTGGTCAATTGCACACAAGGTCCAATTGAAATTTGACTTCCGCTTTTAACCCAACCACCCCAAAAGACACACATGCATACACAAATATACAGGTATTGGAGAGGTGTGCGGGCTGCCACACTGGGCACCCGGGAAGCTGTTGTTGTGGGTGTTAAGTGCCTTGCTCAAGGGCACAACAGCAGGCAATGGCATCTAGGATTTGATACCAGCAACCCTCAGATGTTTCCCCATCAGACCCGGGATTTGAACTGGCAGCAGCCTGTGGTATGCTGAGTATGTGGATGTGTTTAAAAGTGTGTGTTATGTGATGCTTCTGTGTTTGTGCATTTATTTGAAAGTGTGTGTATGTGTTTCCAAGTTTGAGCATTTGTATGCTTCCATTTTTGTGCATTTTTATGTGTGAGAGTGAGCGTGAAAGTGTGCTTGATTACTAAACGATGAATAATCCACCGTTTGATCCCAACCATTGTTCCCTTGCTCAGCCAGTCTCCATGCAAAACCTAGACACTTCCTCCCTCTAGTGGTCACAACAGGTCCTGGTGCCCAGATACATTCACAACACCCACAGCAACAAGCTCTTCCCATATGAGAACAGAACAGCTACAACGGAACGATCTGAATAGGTTGTGTAACCAATCACGTTACAATCTTCAAAACAAGACCCAAAACAATACAACTTGTTGCCTGTACACAATAATTCCTCAGTCAACACGGTGTAAATACAAACTGAAAGACAGCTGTATATAACATAAAGCATTTAGCAAAACTTCTTACAGACAGGCACAGACTGTGGTTGAATTGTGTTTCCATGGTGCGCTCTGGGTCTGGACAGTAGTGAGGTGAATAGAGAGGTTGGAAGCGGCGGCTTAGCGCGGTGACAGCTAGTGTTGGCCCGGGCCGGGCAGCAGCCGCGCTGGATCGATGTCCTTTGGGGGGAAGTGATTGGGGAAATCAGTCATGCTGAAAATATGGAGCAGAGCAGTGACGCACACGGCCATTGCCCAGCCACAGCAGCGCGTATCGACTATTCTGGGCTCTGGGGGGGGGGGGTATTTTTAGGACCTGTGGACACTGAAACTGTTGTCCTGTGATTGCGTTACCTCGCTTGACACTGTAGATACTGTATCTCTTATTATAACCCCTCCCTCGCTCTTTCTCTGTCTCCCATTCTCTCTTTTTATATGTGGGTGTTTCTTTAAATAGCACTCTCTGTCCTTTGACTATCAGTGTGTCTCACTCGTTCGCTGGCCACTCACTCACCCCTCACACCCACTATAGATAGATACAGTCCCTATTCATATCTTCGCTAAAAACTGGACACACACCCTTGTCATAACAGAGCAGACTATGTATTATTAGGATGCCAAACATTCCTCCCACACCCAATCTAATGACTGTCTATTCCATAGCACCTCGTCAATGTACAACAGTGTATTACTATTAGACTTGAATGGTATTGAACCGAATCCCATCCATCTCTGGTGTAGTGATGGGCATTTCGAGTCTTTTCGGTGAGCCAGATCTTTTGGCTCTTTTCACATAAACGAGACGTTCATTTGGCTACCAAGTAGTTCTTCGTTCAGTAGTGCTTAAAAAAAACATGAAAAATACACATTTCTAATGTAAAGCCTAAAAAGTTGCCTACCATTATGTCAGATCATGGAATGAACGTAATTATATAGGGTTCTATTTTTGTATTTTTTACATATTTCAAAAATGAGTGTGGACCAGAATGAGGCTCTCTCCTCACTACCCGTTGTTCCTGCAGTGAGAAATACCATATTCAGAGAACGTTTTAAGAACTTATTTGCAGATAATAATTGTCAGGAGCCCATAAAGCAGTAGCAGAAGTACACAAATCATGGAGCCAAATGAACGACTCTTTCACAGATGCGATTTGATGTCCTGACGTTCACCAAAAATAACCGTTCAAAAAGAGCTGTTCTTCGCAAACCACACATCACTAGTTTCTACTATGACATGCAGGGCAGAGAGAGGCTCCAGTGGCAGACAAAGCAATTAATAAACCAACCCGCTATTAAGTCACCCAATCTAGCTCTTAACCCTGAACATGTACACTCTGATGGCTATACATTACTGATTTACTATTCCTCAGTTAGCAGGCTCAAGCGAGCTTAAACCCAAATGGTAGCAAAAACTAACTAGCATAAATTGTTAACAAGTTAGAAATGATTTAAACACACTTTGCTGTAGGCTACTGTTTACTAGTTAACAAAAAAATCATGCATGTCATATAAAATATGTTCACCCCACCTAGTATTGCCAGGGTGACAGGTAGCCTAGTGGTTAGATCGTTGGGCCAGTAACCAAAAGGTAGCTAGATTGAATCCCCGAGCTGACAAAAATCTCTTGTTCTGCCCCTGTTCCTAGGCCATCATTGTAAATAAGAATTTGTTCTTAACTGACTTGGCTAGGTAAATAAAGGTTGAAATATGTAACGTGGGTCGTATAAAGGGGACCAAGGCGCAGCGTGTAGAGTGCTCATATTTCCTTTTAATGAATATACTTTTATACAAAACAACCGACAGTTCCGTCAGGTGAACTACACTAAACAGAAAACTACCCACAAAACCCAGGAAGAAAAACCCCTACTTAAATATGATCTCTAATCAGAGGCAATGAGGATCAGCTGCCTCCAATTAGAGATCAACCCCAAACAATCCCAACATAGAAATAGACAAACTAGAACCTAAACATAGAAATAGAAAACATAGATAAACCAAAAACACCCCCTGTCACGCCCTGCCCTACTCTAGAAAATGACATCTTACTAGGGACAGGACAGTACCCCCCCCCCCCCCCCCCCAAAGGTGCAGACTCCGAATGCAAACAAAACAAAAACACCAACAAAACACAAAGGGAGGGTAGGGTGGGTGACTAATGTCTATGGCGGCAGCTCTGGTTGCGGGCGTAGTACCCCCACCGCCTGCTGATCCTCCCGCTTCTGTATGTCCGGAGGAACCAGACCATGGATCATCAGACCGCCAACCGCCGCTGAAGGCTCTGGGTTGAGGAGCGCCGCTGAAGGCTCTGGGTTGAGGAGCGTCGCTGGAGGCTCAGGGCTGAGGAGCGTCGCTGGAGGCTCAGGGCTGAGGAGCGTCGCTGGAGGCTCAGGAGCGTCGCTGGAGGCTCAGGAGCGTCGCTGGAGGCTCAGGAGCGTCGCTGGAGGCTCAGGAGCGTCGCTGGAGGCTCGATGCATGGGACTGGCATAGGTGGCGCCAGACTAGTAACACGCACCTCAGGTTGAGTGCGGGGAGCAGGCACAGGACGTACTGGGCTATGGTGGCGCACTGGAGGGAGAGTACGAGGAGCAGGAATCGGTCTCACCGGACTGGGGAGACGCACTAAGGGCCGAGTGCTCACAGCAGGCACTGGCTGTACCGGGTTATGGATGCGCACTGAAAGGAGAGTGCGAGGAGCAGGCACAGGACATACTGGGCTTTGGAGGTGCACTGGAGAGAGAGTGCGAGGAGCAGGAATAGGACATACCGGGCTGTTGAGACTTACTGGAGACCTGGTGTGTATCGCCGGTATCACTTGTTCCGGATTTTCCACACACTTCTCAGGTTGAGTACGGGGAGCTGACTCAGGTGGCACCAAACTGACGACACGTTCCTTTGGGAAAAACACGTGCGTCCTCCACCAACTTAATAACTCTCCCATTTCTCCCTTCTCCAAATTCTCTCTTCTCCCGGATTGTCCTCAGCTCTGCCGACTGCTCCATGTGCCCCCCCCCCAAAGAAATTCTTTGGGTTTTTGTAACCTCTCGTGCTTCCCAGGTAGGCTCCGATAACGCTCAATTACCTGGCCCCAAGTCCAGCCTTTCCTCTCTATCCACTCCTGATGTGACCAGGTGTCCATCTCCTCCCGAGCACGCTGCTTAATCCAGTTGTGGTGGGTAGTTCTGTAACGCAGGTCATATAAAGGGGACCAAGGCGCAGCGTGTAGAGTGCTCATATTTCCTTTTAATGAATATACTTTTATACAAAACGACCGACAACAGTTCCGTCAGGTGAACTACACTGAACAGAAAACAACTACCCGCAAAACCCGAGGAAGAAAAACCCCTACTTAAATATGATCTCTAATCAGAGGCAATGAGGATCAGCTGCCTCCAATTAGAGATCAACCCCAAACAATCCCAACATAGAAATAGACAAACTAGAACCTAAACATAGAAATAGAAAACATAGATAAACCAAAAACACCCCCTGTCACTCCCTGCCCTACTCTACTATAGAAAATGACATCTTACTAGGGACAGGACGTGACAAAATAAAAGCATGTAGTCCTTGGCTCAAACAGTGTAGTAGTGTGGGCTCAATAGCATCTCATTAGTGTGCAAGATCTTGAGAATCAGCTGTACATGTGATGGAAGAATGCACTGTGCATGCAGAGGGTTGCAATATCAACCAAAATATACCACAAGACCTAGAATTGCCCCACAAAAAAGGTTCACTGTTATAAGCTAACTTTTTTGATGAATTTAAGCAAAATTCCCAAAATCCCTTAACTTCCCATGGAAAATTTCCAGAAACATTCCCTTTACAACCCTAGAGACCACACATACTAGGCACCAGTAGCAATTTTAGCATGTAAATCTTGATGGGGCAAAAAAAAATTGCACTATAACGGTGACAAATGGTGCCCTCAAACTGTTAGGGCCTACATAAATCTGTCCCAACAGCAGTCCCAACATCTTACCACTGGCACACCTGGCTGTCAGCAGAGCCTTGTCTGGCAGCGAAACGGTTCATTCAGCCTAATTTACTGCCTTTTAAAAAAACATAGCCGATATGGCTGACTTGCTTAGACAAATGTCGTTTCTAATGACAATTGAGAGGTACAAACTATAGCATAAGGGGACGACAAGCGGATAAGAGGCAATCCGTAATTTCGATTAAGACATTAATGAGCGAACTTGGACAGATGTAGTCAATATAACTATTTGTTTAGATCTTTTGAAATGTACAGCGACAGAATTCAGAACATGGGCCACTCTTACAGTGTTCTCCCTGTACACCAAGTCAGAACTGTAGGATAAATGAAGGGGGCATATAAGCAGACAATGAAAACTCTTACAATATTCGATGATTACATTTCTCCAAAACAGGTTATAGGCTACATGTGCACCACCAAGTCAGAACAGTAGGCGAAATTAAGAGGGGTAAATAGACACATGGGCTACTAACATCTTACTACACAACATACACTTAGTATTACTTTCTTAGCTACAGTATACATATCTCCCTGGCATATTACATAATTTATGCAGCAGCATACAATACATATTTGGATTCACCTTGTTGTGCTGTGCTCACTTGAACAGGAAGGTGGTGCGGCGGTCCTTAGTGGGAAAATTTTGTCATCAAAGTCTGGCATTGTCTGGATTTATGGTGCTTTCAAGACAACTGGGAACTCTGAAGAAAAATAAGGTCGAATCATGATGACATCATTGATCTTCATGTTGTAGCTCTAGAAAGAGGCCAGATTTACAATTCCGAGTTGGACCGTTCAAAAGGTATTTTCAAAGTCGGAGCTCGTTTAGTCCCGATTTCCCAGTGGTCTTGAACTCACTGAAGTCAAGTTTTCCAGTTCTGAGTTAATAGTTGTTTTGAGCGCTACACAAATCGTGCTTCATTGACAACATGGCCAATGTTAAATGTTTATAATTTATAACTAGGAAAAGAGCCCCATAATCCCAGATTTGGGACCACACAGCCACTGTCACTGATTCCTTCCGAACCACTCATTGTTGAATTTGCGATTTCATAACTTGCTGTGTAATGTTTATGTACAATGGCCGATGACCACCGATATGTTTTATCTCTAATTTCTCTTCATTATTTCTCTTCATATGACAAGGATTTAAAAGGATTTGCCAGTAGATTGTCGACTTGATTCATTATGATGACTGCTCTAGCTAAGATTTTGAAAGTATGATGTTGACATGATCAGTTCAATCAAAGCTACTGTACATATAACGTGATTTGACGTAATTTTTCTGTGGCCAATGACCTTGATCCTTCTTGGATGGGCACTTCTAATGTAACTCTATGGCAGCACCCAAAGGGCTAGAATTTTTTAGGTCTAACCTTAGACTTGGCGGTGACATAGTGTCCCCATGAGTGACAGAACACTGAGCCAATCACGGCGCAACGCTCCGTATTTTCTGCTGGCTTGCCCCACCGCCACAGAAAGCACTGAGCTGGGTTGAAACACTTGCAGTTTGGAGCTGCCTTACTCAAGAAAACATCCACTACTTCTCTCTACCTCTCCTACTGTATGTATGCGGCTTTATTAACTCAATGATATATATATTTTTTACATTGTCTGCAAACTGAGACACGTATTAATGCCAAAATAACATGCAAAACATGCAAGCCCCAAATTATAATTTTTTTGCAAAAAATGTGTGGCTCAAAATGAATGACGAGTCGCCACTGCTAGGCACACTTGAACTCTCACGCCTAACTAGGAGAGGTAGGCTACTGATGTTGACGCAGCGGATTCTGACTGTGTGAATAATGTGAAAAATATGTGCTTTTAATACAATAGGTAGGCTAACACAGAAAAAGCTGAAAGAGGACTGTTTCAGAATAATCTGTTGGACAACAAAAATATTTTCATCTTTAAGTCGCTTAAAGCTACAGTCTAGGATCTGGGAATAATGGTAATTTCAATTACTGAACCATTGATTCTATTCTTGGATAATATAATGTACAGTGCCTTCGGAAAGTATTCAGACCCCTTGACTTTTCCCAAATTTTGTTACGTTACAGCCTTATTCTAAAATGTATTAAATAGTTTTTTCCCTCTCATCAATCTACACACAATACCCCATAATGACAAACCAAAAACAGGTTTGAAGAATTTTATGCAAAAAAAAAGGCTGTAACGTAACAAAACGTGGAAAAAGTTGAGGGGTCTGAATACTTTCCGAAGGCACTGTATAAATGTACGCCAAGGTAATTATTTGTCATGCCTCATTTCAGGAGGATCAGATGGTGACAGGGGTCTCAGCAGAGTCGGGCAGCCAGGGAAGACCAGTCTGTGACAGAGGTGAGGTGAGTTGAATTTTTGCAGATACAACACTTCATTCTCTCTTTCCAGCAAACACTGGACAAGCCAGATGCTATTTTAAGGCAGTCTGACCAACCTCCAAAGTTGATTTCTAAACAAAACATGTTTTACATAAATGTGAGGAAGACCTGGGAGATGCTATTGATGATGATGAATGGATTCAGATGTTAGAATGCCCAGTCAGGTTCATATGATCTCAGACATATTACTGTAGTTGAAGACCATCCATAGAACGTACTATATGCCAGTGAAACTGAATATCATGCTCTCAGAAATTGTATTATTCTACTGGAGGTGTAAAGGGGACATGTTTGCATATGTTGTGGTCTTGTGAAGGCTGGATGAATTCTGGCAAAGAGTAGGTTCTTTTATCTCAGCATGTCTACAGATTCTCCCTACTCCCTGTTTTTGTTTGCTTGGAAATGTTGATACTGGAGACTGTTATCAGAAGAATCTGTGACCTAGCATTTATAGTGGCTAATAAATGCATTGATATTAACTGAAAGGTTGGTTATCCTCCCACAATGTATGGAAGAAATGTCAAGTTATGTACAGTATCACTTGCTTTATTTTAAGATTAAGGATATACTGTGCAACTTTTATAAGGTTTGGGTGCCTTATATGGAATACTGTACGACAATAGGTATCTTCCCTGCCCACGTCAGGGGAGATACCTATTTAATCCCTAGCTGCTGGGCTGCTCAGTCCTGCCCCTGGGGGTCTGCTGTACTGTTGTTACTCTGGCCTTGGCCTAACACACCTGAAACCAATAATGAATGTTATCCTAAGATCCTAAAGCTGAGTGGGGTGTGTTGGGTTGGGGTGCTGCAGGGCCGTGGACCCCTAGGGGTAGGACGGGGTGACCCAGCTATATTGTATGAAAGTAAAAAGAGCTCTAAAGAACTATTAGGCCTATGATATGAATTATATGGAGGGTGTGCTGTTTCTGTATGTTAATGTGAAAGGTGTATGTGTTTTCATTAAACTTTTGTTTTAGAAACCTTTTCCTTGAGACATAAACAAAAAGATAGGAAGGAAGTTGTGATGGGGAGAGAGTTGAGTTATTGACTAGACTGGTGGGGGTCGGGCGTGAGGCTGCTCGGATTGGCTGGGCGGTCTGGCTGAAATTTGATATAAAGGATGTCTTAAAGATAATCAAATGTTTTCTTTGTACTTTATTTGTTAGGCTGTTGGTTATGCCTTCCCTGTAGCTCAGTTGGTAGCGCATGGTGTTTGCAACGCGTGGTGTTTGCAACGCCAGGGTTGTGGGTTTGATTCCCACGGGGGGCCAGTACAAAAAAAAAAGAAAATGTATGTATGAAAATGAAATGTATGCATTCACTACTGTAAGTCACTCTGGATGAGAGTGTCTGCTAAATGACTAAAATGTAAAGGTGCAACACAATCTTGATAACTGAATTATCATGGATCTAGTTCAGTCTCATCACCATTTTAACATATTTAATAATCTCTTACCTAACTTGATGACTGTGAGCATTTTTGCTGACTTTTCGTTGTTCTAAATAGAGACAGCTTGAAGGGCCATGGGTTATATTAGATTGTGCAGAAATCCAGGAAATGTGCTTTAGATGCTCCAGAAAATGGGAGGACCCTCAGACCCCCTGCCAAGTTATGTCCCCCTCTGCAAATAGCACTGCTGGGTGATTTAAAAAGTTGTATATCAATAATATAATAATACTCTCTGCAAAAATGTTTATTTTAAATGTACAAAATGTAGAATTCATGAGAATAGAAAGGTTTGTTACTTTTGTGAAACATCAAAGAACAGTTATATATATGGCAAATAGAAACTGGATGGTGTTCAGAGATGGATGGGGTGAGTGGAGTTGAAGGATGGGACTAAAAACAAACAAAAGATAACTATTGTAAAATATACTGTGTCCGTAAAATATATATAGTATGTATAAGCCGGAAGTAGAAGCCTAAATGTTGTCCATTAGTTAACTCCAATTAGGGGAGGGATGGTAGGGTTAGGGGAAAATAATAAAGGAAAAAATATAAAAAATATATACAGTACCAGTCAAAAGTTTGGACACACCTACTCGTTCAAGGGGTGTTCTTAATTTGTTACTATTTTCTACATTGTAGAATAATAGTGAAGACATCAAAACTATGCGATAACAGATATGGAATCATGTAGTAACCAAAAAAGTGTTAAACAAATCTAAATATATTTTAGATTTTTCAAATTAGCCACCCTTTGCCTTGATGACAGCTTCGCACACTCTTGGCATTCTCTCAACCAGCTTCACATGGAATGTTTTTCCAACAGTCTTCAAGGAGTTCCCACATATGCTGAGCACTTGTTGGCTGCTTTTCCTTCACTCTGCAGTGCAACTCATCCCAAACCACCTCCATTGTGTTGAGGTCAGGTGATTGTGGAGGCCAGGTCATCTGATGCAGCACTCCATCACTCTCCTTCTTGGTCAAATAGCCCTTTCACAGCATGGAGGTGTGTTGGGTCATTGTCCTGTTGAAAACAAATGATAGTCCCACTAAGCGCAAACCAAATGGGATGGCGTATCACTGCAGAATCATGTGGTAGCCGTGCTGGTTAAGTGTGCCTTGATTTCCAAATAAATCACAGACAGTGTCACCAGCAAAGCACCCCCAAACCATCCCACCTCCTCCTCCATGCTTCACGGTGGGAACCACACATGCGGAGATCATCCATTCCCCTACTACGCGTCTCACAAAGACACAGTGGTTGGAACAAAAAATCTCAAATTCGGACTCATCAGACCAAAGGACAGATTTTCACCAGTTTAATGTTCATTGCTCAGGTTTTTTGGCCCCTTGCAAGTCTCTTCTTCTTATTGGTGTCCTTTAGTAGGGGTTTCTTTGCAGAAATTCGACCATGAAGGCCCGATTCACGCAGTCTCCTCTGAACAGTTGATGTTGAGATGTGTCTGTTACTTGAACTCTGTGAAGCATTTATTTGGGCTGCAATCTGAGGTTCAGTTAACTCTAATGAACATATCCTGTGCAGTAGAGGTAACTCTGGGTCTTCCTTTCCTGTGGCGGTCCTCATGAGAGCCAGTTTCATCATAGCGCTTGATGGTTTTTGTGACTGCACTTGAAGAAACTTTCAAGGTTCTTGAAAAGTTCTTTACATTTTCTGGATGTCTTAAGGACTGGTTCTCTTTGCTTATTTGAGCTGTTCTTGCCATAATATGGACTTGGTCTTTTACCAAATAGGGTTATCTTCTGTATAGCCTTCCCTGTAGCTCAGTTGGTAGAGCATGGTGTTTGCAACACCAGGGTTGTGGGTTCGATTCCCACGGGGGGCCAGCACAGAAAAAAAAAAAAAATATGTATGATATGTATGAAATTGTATGAAATGGATGCATTCACTACTGTAAGTCGCTCTGGATAAGAGCGTCTGCTAAATGACTAAAATGTAATGTAAATGTAAAATGTATACCACCCCTACCTTGTCACAACACAACTGATTGGCATAATCACATTAAGAAGGAAAGAAATTTAACTTTTAACAAGGCACATCTGTTAATTGAAATGCATTCCAGGTGACTACCTCATGAAGCAGGTTGAGAGAATGCCAAGAGTGTGCACATCTGTCATCAAGGCAAAGGGTGGCTACTTTGAAGATTCTCAAATTTAAAATATATTTTGATTTGTTTAGCAATTTCTTGGTTACTATATGATCCCATGTGTTAATTCATAGTTTTGATGTCTTCACTATTACTCTACAATGTAGAAAATAGTCCAAATTAAGAAAAACACTTGAATGAGTAGGTGTGTCTGAACTTTTGAATGGGACTGTAGCCCCCCCCCCACCACCACACTTCTAAAACCAAAGTTGCGCCCCTGTGACCAACATATGACATAATGAAATAAACTCTGCAAAAAAATAAACATCCTCTCACTGTCAACTGCATTAATTTTCAGCTAACTTAACATGTGTAAATATTTGTATGAACATAACAAGATTCAACAGATGAGACATGAACTGAACAAGTTCCACAGACATGTGACTAACAGAAATTGAATTATGTGTCCCTGAACAAAGGGGGGGTCAAAATCAAAAGTAACAGTCAGTATCTGGTGTGATGTTCGGATGTACCGATCCTGTGCAGGTGTTGTTACACGTGATCTGCCACTGCCAGGACGATCAGCTGTCCGTCCAGTCTCCCTGTAGCGGTGTCTTAGGCGTCTCACAGTACGGACATTGCAATGTATTGTCCTGGCCACATCTGCAGTCCTCATGCATCCTTGCAGCATGCCTAAGGCACGTTCACGCAGATGAACAGGGACCCTGGGAATCTTTCTTTTGTTGTTTTTCAGAGTCAGTAGAAAGGCCTCTTTAGTGTCCTAAGTTTTCATAGCTGTGACCTTAATTGCCTACCGTCTGTAAGCTGTTAGTGTCTTAACGACCGTTCCACAGGTGCATGTTCATTCATTGTTTATGGTTCATTGAACAAGCACGGGAAACTGTGTTTAAAGCCTTTACAATTAAGATCTGTGAAGTTATTTGGATTTTTACAAATTATCTTTGAAAGACAGGGTCCTGAAAAAGGGATGTTTATTTCTTTGCTGAGTTTAGAACCATGAATAACTGTTATTATCATGAAAAACTATAAATAATACCATTAATAACACTTATTCTCATGAACAACTATGAAATAATACCATGTATTGTTGAATAACTCTTGCAAAACTCTCTCACAAACTTAATCTACAAAGGTTATACCAATTTAGATTTCCCTAATCCCCACATGAACTCCACTTTGGAACGGTTTGTGGCTTGACGTGTGTCGAGACAAATCTGGTCATATTATGGGTGTGCTTTCTGCTGTCTGTGGGCTAGATCTCTGTTCTGTTCTGTTGTCTGTGCGTTAGATCTCTGTTCAGTTGTCTGTGCGCTAGATCTCTGTCTTTGATCTGCTCATATGTTTGTGACATAATCACGGCTGGAGGCCTTTGAATGATTTAGCTTGGAGGTAAAATGGTTCAGACAGATCAAAAGACAAAACCACTAAAGCTCACCCAGCATATTTTTATACTTTAGAGTATTTTTCTCAGTTAACTCGTGGTATAGGAGTGACAGTTTTTTTTTTTTGCAAACCAGCATCAATATCTTTCCTTGACAAAACTTGAGGATTTAAAGAGGCATGTAACTATACACAGACATAACTCATTAACATGTTACATGTAGGTAAGCACATGCAGATGCAGTTACATAGACCTTAGTATACTGTTTCATAACTATACCAAAAAGCCTTACACAAAATGGGGTAAGCGCTCCATAACCACATAACTTTCTAGATTGTTACTGGCACAGGAGGCTGCTGATGGGAGGAGGATGGATCATAATAATGGTTGGAATGGAGTGAATGGAATGATATCAACCAGATGGAAACCATGTGTTTGATGTGTTCAATACCATTCCATTTATTCAAAATCAGCCATTACTATGAGCCCATGTGGCAATTAGTGACTTCTGAATGTTGAATTTGTAATGGGAATTTAAATGTTTGTGCTTTTCTTATAACTCATTTCTGTCTTCTATTCATGTGCTGTTTTAATAACCAATTTGTGTGTTCATGCAAGTGGCTGACTGTACAAATCCTCACTATCAGTAGCTGCAATATGATAGTACACCCAGACCGTGTTTTGAAAACAAAAACGATATCTAAGTTTCAAGGTCTCATTTTAGAGAGAAGAAGCCTTGTGAGGTGTTGGTTTGTCACATGTTATGAACCAGTATTGGTCGGTCACATGAATGAAACAAAACGGTAATGAATTATGCTAAATCATGCAAATATAACTTGTCTGTGTATAGCCGTATATAAGACAGCTGCTTGGACTGCCCAGGCAGAGCTTCTGATTGACATGCGTACTATGGTGCATTGAGTTAGTTGGAACCTCTCCAGCGTGCTGACAATAAACAATGATTCATTTAAGATTGACTTCGAGTGTCCCTGTGTAAGAATTTCCACAACACCCCAACCCTCATGGTGTGTGAGTGTCAAGGGAAGCCAGGCTTCCACAAATATTTTACCAATAAAAATGATAAAATAATGTATCTTTCCTCTCTCTGTATTTTCATACTTTTCAGTCTATTCGCAAGTGGTTGAATCTTACGGGAGAAATCATCCGAGCAAGAGAAACAGCGCCCCTCTGTCTCAGTATGGTTAGCCAATGTATCTGATGCTGTCTGGAACAAAATAGTACGACATGTTGCCGCCATAGCATTTGATTGATTGATGCCAGCAAGCATTTGGTCTCCCTTGGTAAAACAAATAAATAATAATTAGCCAATCAGCGTTGAGCTGAGCTTAACTGTGGGTTGTCCTGGCGCAGTAACCAGAGACGATTTGAAGTACAGTATGTAGCCTAGATGTAGCCAAGTAGGCTCACATTAACTAGCTAGCTAACTTAGCCCATGCAAGGAAGTTAGGCTAGCAAACATTTTAGCTAGGTAGCCTATGACAACAAAACCTAAAAGTGTACTGTATGACAGAGCCATAGACCGTTTTGACAACATGAAAGAGAGGAGGATCATGGTATTGGCATTCAACTAGTCTACGAGTAGGGTGAGTCAACATGTTTTGTTTTACTTGTGTACACACACACATCAGTACCATGGACAGCCACATGATATTTAGCAACATTGATTGGACTAAATATTTTTTGGTATCTTTAAGTCTGTTTTCAGTATATTAAACTAAGCATGTATGCATGTATGTTATGTATGTATGTATGTATGTATGTATGTATGTATGTATGTATGTATGTACTGTACAGTTAAAGTCAGACGTTTACATACACCTTAGCCAAATACATTTAAACTCAGTTTTTCACAATTCCTGACATTTAATCCTAGTAATAATTCCCTGTCTTAGGTCAGTTAGGATCACCACTTTATTTTAAGAATGTGAAATGTCAGAATAATAGTAGAGAGAATAATTTATTTCAGATTTTATTTCTTTCATCACATTCCTAGTGGGCCAGAAGTTTAAGATCGCCTCCCTACCTCTGCGGAAGCACAGTTCCCGCTCAGCCCAGTCAAAACTGTTCGCTGCTCTGGCACCCCAATGGTGGAACAAGCTCCCTCACGACGCCAGGACAGCGGAGTCAATCACCACCTTCCGGAGACACCTGAAACTTTTTCAGTTCTGCCCACAAATGTTCTGTAGGATTGAGGTCAGGGCTTTGTGATGGCCACTCCAATACCTTAACTTTGTTGTCCTTAAGCCATTTTGCCCCAACTTGGGAAGTATGCTTGGGGTCATTGTCCATTTGGAAGACCCATTTGTGACCAAGCTTTAACTTCCTGACTGATGTCTTGAGATGTTGCTTCAATATAGCCACATCATTTTCCTCCCTCATGATGCCATCTATTTTGTGAAGTGTACCAGTCCCTCCTGCAGCAAAGCACCCCCACAACCTGATGCTGCCACCCCCTTGCTTTACGGTTGGGATGGTGTTCTTCAGCTTGCAAGCCTCCCCCTTTTTCCTCCAAACATAACGATGGTCATTATGGCCAAACAGTTCTATTTTTGTTTCATCAGACCAGAGGACATTTCTCCAAAAAGTACGATCTTTGTCCCCATGTGCAGTTGCAAACCGTAGTCTGGCTTTTTTATGGCGGTTTTGGAGCAGTGGCTTCTTCCTTGCTGAGCAGCCTTTCAGGTTATGTCGATATAGGACTTGTTTTACTGTGGATACTTTCGTGCCTGTTTCCTCCAGCATCTTCACAAGGTCCTTTGCTGTTGTTCTGGGATTGATTTGCACTTTTCGCACCAAAGTACGTTCATCTCTAGGAAACAGAACACGTCTCCTTCCTGAGCGGTATGACGGCTGCGTGGTCCCATGGTGTTTATGATTGCGTACTATTGTTTGTACAGATGAACGTGGTACATTCAGGCGTTTGGAAATTGCTCCCAAGGATGAACCAGACCTGTGGAGGTTTACCATTTTTTTCTGAGGTCTTGGCTGATTTCTTTTAATTTTCCCATGATGTCAAGGAAAGAGGCACTTAGTTTGACGGTAGGCCTTGAAATACATCCATAGGTACACCTCCAATTGACTCAAATGATGTCAATTAGCCTATCAGAAGCTTCTAAAGCCATGACATCATTTTCTGGAATTTTCCAAGCTGTTTAAAGGCACAGTCATCTTAGTGTATGTAAACTTCTGACCCACTGGAATTGTGATACAGTGAATTATAAGTGAAATAATCTGTCTGTAAACAGTTGTTGGAAAAATGACTTGTGTCATGCACAAAGTAGATGTCCTAGCCGATTTGCCAAAACTATAGTTTGTTAACAAGACATTTGTGGAGTGGTTGAAAAATGAGTTTTAATGACTCTAACCTAAGTGTATGTAAACTTCCGACTTCAACTGTATGTGTGCATGTGTGTAAGCATTTCACTGTAAGGTCTACACCTGTTGTATTCGGCACATGTGACCAATAAAATTTGATTTGATATATAGTCTTGTTGATTTGATGGTCTTTAAATGTTTAAGTTGAAATGGTGCTGGAATAACGGAGGCAGTGTCTGTTGTCTTTTGGGTTAACTTACGGTAACTCTGTGGTTCTAAATCAGTAGTTGTTTAGTAAACTGTCAAACATGAACTTGCTTGACCATGCTGCAGGACATATATATGTTTGCTACGTGCAATATTTGCTTTGTGGACATCACCAGACAGATGTTGCTCTCCAGTTTTGGGACAAAACAAACTTATGTGTAGTTGAATTTATTCCACCACTATGTGACTGTTGTCTTTTTGTTGTCACGGCCTTATTGTATATCACGGTGGTGTATGATCGCCCACGCACCACTATTGCTGTGTTTGTGTGTGTTGAAGAGGTCCATACTCTTATAGAATCATGGCGTGACTGATCATCGTGACTCTGCTTGGATGCGGCACATCAACCCCAAGGAAAGACATCAATGGACACTGGCTGTGCCATCGATCTCCCGGCCCCGGCGCACTCAGGCTGGGACACCCAGAACACCAAAACTCACCACAGCTTAATTACAAAATGCACCACAGCCAAACTAAAAAACGCACCATAGTGAAACTACAAAACACACCACTGCTACAGGTGTCAGATCTTAATTTGATCACTATTTTGTTGCAGAATTATTTTCTCCTGTGCATCAGGAAATTCAAATGAGCCTTGTGATTTAGATACATTCATTGAAAACCTCGTGCCATCTCCTCATTGGTTATACCCACGTGGGTGATTGAACGACGAACTGTTGCCTTAAATGCCAATCACCATATAAATTAAACGATGAAAAAGCCTGGAAGGAGGAGAGATGACTAAAAACGATTCGGTTGACCTTTTTATGTGTGGATTAATTGTCGGAGTAGAGAACCTTGTGCATTTCAGGTAAAATAACAACCTAATGTTTATATCCCAGGACAAATTAGCTAGCAACAGCAAGCTAGCTAGCTAAATAGGACAAATTAGCTAGCAAGCTAACTAGCTAAATTGCCATAAATGTTTAATGCTTTTTGACCTGTCCCCAAATTAATGTCATTGGTTCAGAGTTTGTTTTGATATTTTAACCTGCGTGTCGTGATCGTGTTTGGTGTAGGGGGACAAAATACATTTATGGACGATGGCGCACGATGGCGCACGCACGCTGCCGGTTTGGGTTCCGTGTTAGGCATCCTGTTCTTCAGTGTTGACCGTCATTGAATCTACAAGTCATTTTGCATGCCGAACAACCCCAGGCAATATCAGTAACCTAGTAGTCAAACTGCGCACTGTGCCCAGCCTCGCGCGCTGACCATCGCATGGTAGGTTGCCTGCTCCTGATCTTGTACATCTGCGTCACACCTTCAGCGCCGCACCTTCACAAATGCTTAAGTGATATTAGGCTTTATTAGCTGAGTGACAACCTATGTCATTTGCTCGGGTTATTGTTATTTATGCTCTGGTAAAATTTTAACAGTGTTTTAGCGAAATAAAATTAAGCGACTGGAGACAGTTCTCTTCTGGCTATAGCCTACCCGCTGAATGGGGTTTACAATATATTTTATTTTGATTGTTCAGGTTCACCATCAGCAATAGTTTTGGTAGTTTTACTTTAAACAATCACTGTACATGGTCATTTTTTCACATACAGGGTAATGTTGATCATTTCATACTGAGGACAGCATTCACTTTTGTGAGGCGCACTGCATGGCTGAAGCGAGAGGAGAAGAGATCACTCCGTGTAAACTTCCAAACGGTTGAAACAATTCGATTTTGAGGTGGGGGTGAAATCTAACGTTGTGCTAGATATTCATTCATTGGCTATGTCATAGCTAATTTTAAAATGATAAATATTGATACATTACTAGCTCAAACACTTAACCGGCAAAAATGAAAACTTAATTAGTGGGTGATGGTGATTTATAAACTGGGTGGTTCGAGCCCTGAATGCTGATTGGCTGACAGCCATGGTATATCAGAAGGTATACCAGGGGTACGACAACGTTAATTTTTTACTGCTCTAATTATGTTGGTAACCAGTTTATAATAGCAATAAGGCACCTCAGGGGTTTGTGATATAGGGCCAATATACAACGGCTATTTAAATATACCATGGGCTAAGGGTTGTGTCCAGGAACTCCGCGATGCATCGGGACTAGGAACAGCACTTAGCCGTGGTATATTGGCCTATACCACACCTCCTCGGGCCTTATTGCTTAATTTAAAACCAAAGTGGGGGGACAAAAATCACAGGCTACATTGCCCCCATCCTAATCTGATGGTGCAAGTATAGGGTGGTAGATATCTAGTCTCTTTTATGGCTCAACTCAGGTGCCTACATAGTACATCCACCTTACATCTTTTATACAGCCCAGACAGATGCAAATTTGAATTTAGAATGGAAAATGAATGTGTTTATTCAACAAATATTAGTGCATCGAATTGTATCGTATCAAACCGAATCACATCAATTCAGTCTCTAATCTAAATGAATCGCACTGAATAATTTCAAAATAAAATGTATTGTTCCTGTATCAGAGCCCATGAATCTACACTGAACAAAAATATAAACGCAACATGCAATAATTTTTAATATTTTACTGAGTTACAGTTCATATAAAGAAAATCAGTACATTTAAATTCATTAGGCCCTAAATTATGGATTTTACATGACTAGTCAGGGGTGAGGCCATGGTTGGACCTTGGAGGGCATAGGCCCACCCACTTGACAGCCAGGCCCACCCACTGGGGAGCAGGCCCAGCCAATCAGAATGATTTTTTTCCCCACAAAATGGCTTCCTTACAGACATAAATACTCCTCAGATGTTTATGCATTTGAGTCAAAGACAATTTTGTTGAGCTAAGACGCTTTTCTTTGATGTTTAAATTTACAGACTATTCATTTTACTTCTTGAAACCATTTAAATAAATGCAAATAACTTGTGGGCCTATTGTAGGCTATAGTCTAGCTAAATTAATTGAACAATGAACAATCCAGTGGTGGAACTCCTCCACTCATTCAGTGTGTGAATCAAAAGTGAAAGGGCAAAATTGCAATATATTCCAGGATTAAAAGTCCGCCTGAAGTTTTTAATTTCAACCTCAAAATCTCTGACTTGCATCAGGATAGAGTTTATTTTCTATTTCTTTGTTTGTTTTCTCTTTCAATGGTGGAATCAGTTAGCATAGCATCTATTGTTGCTTTACATGTCAGTTAGCATAGCATCTGTTGTCACTTTATATTTCAGTTAGCATAGCATCTATTGTTGCTTTATATTTCAGTTAGCATAGCATCTATTGTTGCTTTATATTTCAGTTAGCATAGCATCCATTGTCGCTTTATATTTCAGTTAGCATAGCATCTATTGTTGCTTTATATTTCAGTTAGCATAGCATCTGTTGTCACTTTATATTTCAGTTAGCATAGCATCTATTGTTGCTTTATATTTCAGTTAGCATAGCATCCATTGTCGCTTTATATTTCAGTTAGCATAGCATCCATTGTCGCTTTATATTTCAGTTAGCATAGCATCTATTGTTGCTTTATATTTCAGTTAGCATAGCATCTATTGTTGCTTTATATTTCAGTTAGCATAGCATCTACTGTTGCTTGATAGGTCTGTGCATGCTCTATGAATCAATTTAGCCTACCTTTTAATGTATTATTGATCAGGTTTTCTGTTGGACGTGCAGTCACAATCTAATTGTTATTTGTCCAATGATTTATTATTCCTTAAAGGTGTGGGGCAGTTCAACTCCCTTCGTAATTTTTTTGCTTTTATTGAAGAGATACTTTTGGTCATGCAGTGTTGTTGACACCTGCTCATCGATCATCTCACCATTAATATGGAGTTGGTCCCCCCTTTGCTACTATAACAGCCTCCACTCTTCTGGCTTTCCACTAGATGTTGGAACATTGCTGAAAAGACTTGCTTCCAATCTGCCACAAGAGCATTAGTGAGGTCGGGCACTGATGTTAGGCGATTAGGCCTGGCTTGGAGTCAGCGTTCCAATTCATCCCCAAGGTGGTCGATGGGGTTGAGGTCAGGGCTCTGTGCAGGCCAGTCAAGTTCTTCCACACCAATCTCAACAAACCATTTCTGTATGGACCTCGCTTTGTGCACATGGGCATTGTCATGCTGAAACAGTAAAGGGCCTTCCACAAACTGTTGGAAGCACAGAATCGCCGAGAATGTCATTGTATGATGTAGCAGTTATTTACTGCTGGT
The DNA here is from genome assembly GCF_901001165.1 of Salmo trutta. Lineage (NCBI taxonomy): Eukaryota > Metazoa > Chordata > Actinopteri > Salmoniformes > Salmonidae > Salmo > Salmo trutta. The sequence continues at coordinate 31,228,582 of NC_042987.1, forward strand.
CTTTAATTATTTGTTATTCTTATCTCTTACTTTTTTTTAAAGGTATTTTCTTAAAACTCCATTGTTGGTTAAGGGCTTGTAAGTAAGCATATCACTGTAATGTCTACTACACCTGTTGTATTCGGCACATGTGACAAATAAAATTAGATTTGATTTTAGCATTAAGATATCCCTTCACTGGAACTAAGGGGCCTAGCCCGAACCATGCAAACAGCCCCAGACCAATATCCCCCCTCCACCAAACTACAGTTGGCACTATGCATTGGCTAGCGTTTTCCTGGCGTCCGCCAAACCCAGATTCGTCCATCGGACTGCCAGATGGTGAAGCATGATTCATCACTCCAGAAAACGCATTTCCACTGCTCCAGTCCAATGGCGGTGATCTTTACACCACTCCAGCCGACACTTAGCATTGCTCATGGTGATCTTAGGCTTGTGTGCGGCAGCTTGGCCATTGAAACCCATTTCATGAAGCTCCTGACGAAATGTTATTGTGCTGACGTTGCTTCCAGAGGCAGTTTGGAACTCATTAGTGAGTGTTGCAACCGAGGACAGACGTTTTTTACATACTACGCGCTTCAGCACTCATCGGTCCCTTTCTGTGAGCTTGTGTGGCCTACCACTTTGCGGCTGAGCCATTGATGCTCTGAGATATTTCTACTTCACATTAACAGCACTTACAGTTGACCGAGGCAGCTCTACTAGGGCACAAATTTGACAAACTGACTTGTTGGAAAGGTGGCATCCTATGACGGTGCCACAATGAAAGTCACTGAGCTCTTCAGTAAGGCTATTTCACTGCCACTGTTTGTCTATGGAGATTGCATGGCTGTGTGCTTGATTTTATATACCTGTCAGCAATGGGTGTGGCTGAAATAGCCGAATACACTAATTTGAAGGTGTGTCCACATACTTTTGTAAATATAGTGCAAATATTCAGACCCCTTGACTTTTTCCAAATTTTGTTACGTTACAGCCTTATTCTAAAATGAATTAAATAGTTTTTTTTCCGTAATCAATCTACACACAATACCTCATAATGATATAGCAAAAACAGGTTTTTAGATTTTTTTGCAAATAAGTACTCAGTACTTTGTTGAAGCACCTTTGGCAGCGATTACTGCCTCCAGTCTTCATGGGTATGACGCTACAAGCTTGGCACACCTGTATTTGGGGAGTTTCTCCCATTCTTCTCTGCAGATCCTCTCAAGCTCTGTCAGGTTGGATGGAGAGCGTTTTTCAAGTCTCTCCAGAGATGTTCTATTGGGTTGAAGTCCGGACTCTGGCTGGGCCACTTAAGGACATTCAGAGACTTGTCCCAAAGCCACTCCTGTGTTGTCTTGGCTGTGTGCTTAGGACCATTGTCCTGTTTAGAAGGTGAACCTTAGCCCCAGTCGGAGGTCCTGATCACTCTGAAGCAGGTTTTCATCAAGGATCTCTCTGTACTTTGCTCCGTTGCATCGATCCTGACTAGTCTCCCAGTCCCTGTCGCGTTCTGAAAAACATCCCCACAGCATGATGCTGCCACCACCATGCTTCACCGTAGGGATGGTGCAAATTTTCCTCCAGAGGTGACGCTTGGCATTCAGGCCAAAGAGTTCAATCTTGGTTTCATCAGACCAGAGAATCTTGTTTCTCATGGTCTGAGAGTCTTTAGGTGACTTTAGGTAAACTCCAAGCGGGCTGTCATGTGCCTTTTACTGAGGAGTGACTTCCGTCTGGCCACTAACATAAAGGCCTGATTGGTGGAGTGCTGCAGAGAAGGTTGTCCTTCTGGAAGGTTCTCCCATCTCCACAGAGGAACTCTAGTGCTTTGTCAGAGTGACCGTCAGGTTCTTGGTCACCTCCCTGACCAAGGACATTCTCATAACAAAATGTGGAGAAAGTAAGGAGTCTGAATATTTTCGAAGGCACTGTATAGTGTAGTAAAGATGGGGAAGGGGGAGTCAAAGTGCAATAGGCCAGATTCTAACCCATGCTGACTCTGACATATGTGTGCCGGGTTTAGTGGCTGTAACCGCTGGACAACATAGGCACTGAGGCCTCCAATAATGAATTGTGCCTGTTTCTTGCCATAAACATATATAATAAAACAATTGATCTAAAAAATAAATAAAAATTCCCTAACGAAGAATACATCTACCCCCTAAAAATACAAATATGTCAATTTTATTATAATTCACATAAGAATTCACACAAGACGCGCTGTAGCCTTTACGTAGCCTGCACGTAGCGGACCACAGCCTAACTGCAAACTGGACCACAGCCTATCTGCAAACTGGACCACAGCCTAACTGCAAACTGGACCACAGCCTATCTGCAAACTGGACCACAGCCTATCTGCAAACTGGACCACAGCCTATCTGCAAACTGGACCACAGCCTATCTGCAAACTGGACCACAGCCTATCTGCAAACTGGACCACAGCCTAACTGCAAAGCGGACCACAGCCTAACTGCAAAGCGGACCACAGCCTATCTGCAAACTGGACCACAGCCTACCTGCAAAGCGGACCACAGCCTAACTGCAAAGCGGACCACAGCCTAACTGCAAAGCGGACCACAGCCTAACTGCAAAGCGGACCACAGCCTAACTGCAAAGCGGACCACAGCCTAACTGCAAAGCGGACCACAGCCTAACTGCAAAGCGGACCACAGCCTAACTGCAAAGCGGACCACAGCCTACCTGCAAAGCTGACCACAGCCTACCTGCAAAGCGGACCACAGCCTACCTGCAAAGCGGACCACAGCCTATCTGCAAAGCGGACCACAGCCTAACTGCAAAGCGGACCACAGCCTATCTGCAAAGCGGACCACAGCCTAATGACAAAACGCACCGCAACCAAATGACAAAACGCACCGCAACCAAATGACAAAAAGCAATGCAACCAAATGACAAAACGCACCACAACCAACTCCAAACTTCATAGAGCAGTGTTTCCCAAACTCGGTCATCAGGACCCCAAGGGGTGCACGTTTAGTTTTTTCCCCCTAACACTACACAGCTGATTCAAATAATCAAAGCTTAATAATGAGTTGGTTATTTGAATCAGCTGTGTAGTGTTAGGGGGAAAAAACTAAACGTGCACCCCTTGGGGTCCTGAGGACCGAGTTTGGGAAACACTAAAACAGAGCATATGAAGTATAGAATGCGTACAGTAAAGACACATACAGTATAGTTGTAACTCATCACAATAAACGGCTTACAGTACAGAACTGTACATACCCGATGCATGAGTGCCTTCGAGAGGAGGGGTTGCTATGGACAGCCTTCCTGGGGAAGCGAGAGTCTTTGTTCATCATTGTGGTGGCTATTTCACAGAGATGTAACAGCCTTCAGATGACAGGGGATGAACAGAATAGAATGCAACATCTCTGTGGACTAAGACTTCTCCAGCTTGTCTGAAATGACCATTCTTTCTGGGGTGAATGTCCTTTGTTTCTTGGTACTGTTCGGTCACAAACTAAGCATGGTACACCTTGTGAGAACAATCAGTCCACAAAAGCAGAACAAAGTTATATCTACTGCATCTAGTAGAGACACAAGTAGGATGCATTCAAGTTCAGCGCTGTCAATAACAGGTCTTCATGCAAACATTTGGGCTGGTGTGTGTTCATACAATTCCAAAGAAGAAAAAAAAGTTTTATGATAAAGCAGTGGCCTTCATTGAAAAGCAGTGCAAAATCCAGAGATCAGAAAGTATGCCCAATTCAGCCGCTAAAGTTCTACAGCATCTGGTCCCTGCAGTGAGGATATGTCCATGTGTTTGAAAAAACTGCTGAAGTTCACCCAACTCTGTGTAAACCCACCTAAAAAGGCAAAGAGTGAAGCCTGTTAGGAGCCCACCCCAGAAAGCATATCAGTTTACTAACTAGGAGACGAGGGCCAAATCATATCAAATTAAATTGCGGCTCATATCAGCTGTCAGCGGAGACTTGGAGCTAATTCCTTGCTTGTTTTCTTTTCTGCTCACCAGCAAGGAGCCTTCCTCGAATTCCTAAATAGGAAACAGCGGACTTAATCTTCCCAGAGGTCGGAGGACTGACGGGGGAAAAGAATCCTTCAAAAAGGGGCCAAAAGCTGCCTTAAAACGTGATACAGCGCAGTTCTAGAGCTCAGGAGTTGCTTCTTTCTTTGTTCAAATGAAGGCTCGAACCACTTTATCCCCAGTGGGGAAAAAAGAGAGAGAGAAGGGGAAAAATGTGGTTTTATAATCCCATCAGATGCTCCCTGGATTGTGCAGTCTCCTCAACCGTCCATATCGGACTCTCCTCTCTTCTCTCCTGAGACTGCTGGGACTTAACTCTGGCCTGGAGAAACAAACAACAACACTAACTCCCCAGAGGGAGAGAGAGAGAATAGAGAGAGAGAGAATAGAGAGAGAGAGAACAGAGAGAGAGAATAGAGAGAGAGGGTCATAAGATGAGAATTTGAAGCAGTCTGAATGGTACTGCGGGCTGGGTGGTACTGCTGAAGCCTTCGGGGACTCAGCCAGTGAAGGGGGGAGGGCAGGAAGAGTGGGCTCTTTTCTATATCCAGATGCTGGGTTCCAGTGCAGTCCCCAGATGGTTGTCCTACGAATAATAATGCCTCATCTGCTACCGTATAGCTCCGCTACAGGACTGACCGGCTTCCAGACCAGGCAGCAGCAACTCACCCCGGTCTGTAGCTCAATAAAACTGTGTGTTGTTAAAAATCCAATAGATAACGGGAGGGGGAGGTGTCATGGACATGGAGTACAGTCTGAGCGTTTAAATTAACACCTTCTCTAAAATGGGGTTGTTAGCTTCTAGCGTCTTTGGTTTGGCCAGTATGAACGGTGTTAGATGTGACCATAAGTTTATAAGTGTTCATCTCTCTCCTCTTCATATGCCCTCCAATATGCCCTTGTTTGTGAGTCCTGAAGTTATTCATATTAAAACAGGCTAATATTGTTTATGCTCATGCGTACTCTGCGGCACAGTAAAATCCTTTTCACATGAAACTAATATCTCCTGCAGTTGGTTTGCAGCCAAGGACGCTATATACAAATAGTATGGAGGCTATAAACATGCTGTATCGACAACTTGAGGCGTTAAGGTTCTATCTGCAAAAAGATAACGGTGTCAGAAATGTTGATCATTTATTCTTTTGAACTTATGAATTGGTTTATTTAGAGTACTATATTGGTAGAGAACATTGGATAGAAACAAGGATATGTCAATTACAACAACAACAAAAAATGATGCATGATGCTCAGAGTCAATAAGAACTAAAGTCATGGAAATACATCAAGCTAACAGTCCAAGCACAAGACAGAGGCAAAAATATGTATCTACAACATATAACATAGCAGCCTCTGGTGGAAATTAGAGGCATTACATCGTTTCATTTTCTGTCCAATTTCTAAAACAAGTGACGCTTTAGATCCATAACATGATTCAAATATTGTCCCTTATGTTGTTCATAACCGCAACACGATGCAAAGAAAAGCACTACAAAGCCTTGCACAACAGACCCAGAGCCTTGCTTTATTATAAACAGGCTAGTGGGCTAATGCTGTTTTCAAGACAAATGTCTGGTGACCAGAACCCAGAATGAAAACTATACCCAAAAACAAAGGGTGACCTGAGCACAATCAGTGTGAAAAGGAGGGGTGGGTGTTGTCCCTGTGTCATGTCTGTTGAGGGTCATTCAGGCGGTAAATCAACTGCAGGAGAGTACAAACACTTGAGAGTGAACTTTACGTCCGATAACGTCGGATGCCACTTAACAAAACTCAAGACTAGACAAACAACAGCACTAAACATACAGTAGCATATGATTGAATTGTGTTGCTAATGAAACAAGCACCAATACTATGAAAAAGAATGCATCACTCATCACCTGACTCCGTCAAATAAATTGTTCTAGGAACGAGTGTTAGGTGCAGTATTTCCATTCATTGTTCAGAAAATATTATTTGTCTTACAGACTTATACCAAAGATGGAGGATACCTGAAGATGTCTTACTCAGGCCGTTTACCATAATTTTTAAAAAGGTACCTTCAGGTCTGCTTAAAAGGTTGGCTCTCCTATAGATACCACTGCGATAGCAGCTGGGTCTGGTCTGCTTAGTTTATTTTCTGTATATGAATCATAAAAAATGAGGGGAGTGGGATGTCTCGCTTCCTGTTCTGTCTCAGCTCACACAGGACTTTTATGAGGGGAAGTGCTTGTCAGTTCAGCCACTTTTCTAAGCCAATCAACATAACACACAATGACAACAAAACATTATATTACACTGAAAGGAACTACTGTGGTTTCCTCCAACATTTACCTCAAACTGAAACATTTATCGTCTTTGACGGGAAAATAACATCTCATTGCCTGATAAACTTAAGCTGCCTGTCTGTACATGTTTTCTCAACAGACTGCCAGTTTGTTTAATTCCTCCCCTTTCCCAGCCATCCTGCTATAACTCAACTCCAACACTTTGTTTCATTGTCGCTGTTAGGGGCACTACATTTTTTAGGGGCTCAGGCCTTTTACATGGCCCGGTCCCTTTCAAAATGGCCCCTCTTTCTAATATTTATAGTAGTTTTAAACAGACCAATTTCCATGAAACGGATAGGTCTGACATAAACCATAAAGATTGAGTGCTTTTCTTTGGTTTATATCACACAGACTCACATACAGCACCATTAGGAGTAACGTTTAAATGCCAGAGCAAATGATCCCACCAATAAACGTTTATAGAGATGTATGAACCTGTAAACACTTTTTTGGTTTATTGGAAAAGTATTTTCAAATGCCTTGCACCAATGGCTTGTTTTTGAAGGTTGCTGAAACTAACTTGCCTACAATGATTCATAGGCACCTCTTAATAACAGTCCTATGTTTTCACTTCTTGTCTCTTCATTTAAGTGTGTGTGTGTGTGGGTATGTATGTGTGTGTGTGTGGGTATGTATGTATGTGTGTGTGTGTGTGTGTGTGTGTGGGTATGTGTGTGTGGGTATGTGTGTGTGTGTGTGTGTGTGTGTGTGTGTGTGATGTTGATGAGTGCATCTGCTTTTCCAGACAATTTTCCCCAACTGGTCATTCCCCTAAAGTGCACTTTGCACAAGCAAAACATGTTATATACACCAAACCCCACCACAGACAGTGTCACAAACACACAAGAAAAAAACCCGGGTGTGTTTTGCTGTCTGAAAAAACTCTCCTCCCAGACAAAATATTTGTTTTGCTCCCAGGCAATTAAGGTCAAGTGCTCTTTCATCAGCCCTCCTGCTCCTGCTCCGTCTCCACAAAAACAGTAAATATTTGATTTGCATCAATATCATGGGTTATGACTAGTGGTAGTGACTAGTGGGTCAAGGATCTGCCCCTTTTTTTCAATTTTCCCCTAAAATGACATACCCAACTCTAACTGCCTGTAGCTCAGGACCTGAAGCAAGGATATGCATATTCTTGATACCATTTGAATGGAAACACTTTGAAGTTTGTGGAAATGTTAAATTAATGTCAGCGAATATAACACATTAGATCTGGTAAAAGATAATACAAAGAAAAAAACGTGTTTTTTTTGTATTTTTTTTGTACCGTCATCTTTGAAATTCAAGAGAAAGTCTGTAATGTATTATTCCAGCCCAGGCACAATTTAGATTTTGGCCACTAGATGGCTGTATTGTATGTGCAACGTTTTAGACTGATCCAATGAAGCATTGCATTTCTGTTCAAAATGTTGTATCAAGACCGCCCAAATGTGCCTAATTTGTTTATTAATACATTTTCAAGTGCACTCCCCTCAAACAACAGCATGGTATTCTTTCACTGTAATATCTACTGTAAATTGGTCAGTGCAGTTAAATTAACAAGAATTTAAGCGTTCTGCCAATATCAGATATGTCTATGTCCTTGGAAATGTTCTTGTTACTTAGAACCTCATGCTAACCACATTAGCCTACGTTAACTCAACCGTCCCGCGGGGGACCCACCGATCCTGTAGAGGTTTTAAACTAATATTACCTGTGTAGCTCAGTTGGTTGAGCAAGGTGCTTGCAACGCCAGGGTTGTGGATTCGATTCTCACGGGGGGGCCAGTACAATATTTTTTTTATGAAACATGTATGTGCTCACTACTGTAAGTCAGTCTGGATAAATGTAAATGTAAACTGATACTACCATTCAATAATCCTACCATTCAACTAATACTACCATTCAACTACCAGAGTAGAAAAGGTAATGAACACACAACAAAAAGCCCTCTAGCCAAGAAACACCTATGTATCTGACTATCCATAGGAATATGCGGATACTAGACTCAACATCAAATAGAGTCTAAAACTTAGACCTAACCAGGTATTACAAGTTTGTTATCAGGGACCCAATGTTCAGACTGTATACTGTCATTTCAAATAAAACTCTGCAGTCTGACAATTATAACAAATCTTCAGTAAATTTGTATTGTATGTTGTAGACTTAATGCACATTTACGTAAATATATTTTTCTCCTCAGCAGAGCACCTACTGAGTAAGCATTTGGCAGACCAACTAAATACCAACCAAATTCCCATTACTTGGGAGTAGGACTTAATGCTCTGAGAATATCATGAACACCTCATCTAATTATTCTTGTTAGTCCACAAGAAAAACAAAGACCTATGCAGAATAAAAAAGGAATGAGATGCAATGTTTAAGTTAGTTTTAACAGTGGTCAAGTAGGCTACTGTGGCTATTTGATCATAATGTAGGCCTACCAGAGTGACATACCATTGAAAACAATGGAGAAAATGCATCCCATAACATATTAAGATGGAAATAGCTTTTCTATCATTCAGCCTACATTAGCAGCTGATGTGTGGTGTTCAATGTAGGCCTACATGCAGGTCTTGACATGAACCTGTTTATCCACTTGTCCTTCAGACAAGGAGGTGACAGAAAATGTTGTTGTGTTGTTTGATGCAAGAAACCACTTTACAAAATAAAATGCGTAATTATTCCCACACCATTATTACAGAGAATTAGACAAATTATGCTTCCCTCTGCCTATTGGCTACTTAGCTTATTCAAGCCTGTCGCAAAATACAACACTGCCCCCTTTAAAACAAAAAAAAACAGCTCTTTACCTGACTCTCTTTTCAAAGATGTCTAGAAATGCACACATTTTGTGCTTTTGTGCAATCCCTCCCCCACTGCTGACTACAAATGATCTATAACTGGGCTAATAACTCACTAACTAGCAAACGATATGAACAAATGTACAAATGCGCACGAGTCACTAAATGTAGCTCTTGCTTTGATCTTAAAACAAGCGCATCTACTCATGACCGCTCATGCTGTAAACACAGTCCAGTACAAAGTGAATGGCTTGATCCATATATGGCAATGGTCTATTTGTATATAGGCCTACTAAAGCTCTAGTTATGGCACACAGGTCTGTGTAGAGTACGGGCCTGAGTCGTATCTTACTCTGATGTGTTCTGCCTACACCAAAATCTCTTGGCATCGTTAGTTTTGCATACTAAGTCTTGCATAGTTCGTTCTGTTTTGGTATATAGCATTGAAAGTGGCTAATAGTGCGTTGATTCGATCACAATTCCCACAGTAAAGGGAAATGTTGATAGTGTTAACTAACGGGGAAAACTCAAGAAAGTTGAGTGAAATTCGTATTTTCTGCCCACGCTGATATTTCTTCTGTGTGGCAGTCCCGGGAAGCTCCACATGCAGCTTAGAGGGAACATTGATGAGATGTATATACTTTTAAAAGGGAACAAAACTTTTATACACCTCCTCTGTAATATTTCATATTAATCTGTTATTACAACAACTCTAGTGTATGGAGAGAAGGACCTTGTAAAACCATTTCTTAAGAGCTCCTTTAAGAATCCATTTGTTTTTCTTCAAATTAACTGTTGCTACGTGGAAAACAACACAACAGAGAAAGAAGGCTTCAAATGAGTTAGACCACCTGAGGCCAGCCGATAGAAGAGATTCTGCTCTTCTACAACAAAGGCATCTATTCAAGCACAGCACAAGCCAGTACTTTCAAAAGTTATTGTTAGCCACCGTATATAAAACCCTCACTGCTGACTTAACTTCAAATCACCTTTAAAAAGGCCCCGAAAACCTTTTTTCTACCAGCTTTGAAAGTTTGCCCTCTAAACACAACAGGGCAAGTCATGCAGCCCTAAGGGACCACGAGACTGGAAAAGACCGGCATAGAACACAGTAAGGTCTCTACCTGGGAGTGTAGGCCAAAGTGTAGCGCCTCTGTAGACTGATGCTCCGGTTCATCAGCAGCTTCCTGAAGAGCATCGGGGAGTTTCGGGGTGACCCACGGGGGGAGTCGCGTGGGCAGATTTTAGGGGATATGCCTGGCGACCTGGGCTTGAGTTGGATGACCGGAAGCCTGCTGACCAGCTGCTCCTCAGATAGCTCTTCGGACCGCTCCTCCTCAGAGCATGCTTCGCTCATGTCGTCAGTCACTTGGTCCTGGTTCCCGCTGTCCCTTTGTCCTGGCTTGGCTACACTCTCCTGGTGACTCTGATCAACCTTGAAGCTTGACCGGTCCTATCCTCCTCTCACAAAACTGACTGGTCAGGTCAGCATGGAGGTCAGTATACCTAGACTTATCACTCCATTAGTCAGGGATTCAACTAGTACTGACTCTAGTGGGTGCTCTCGAAAGTGCTCTGAGAGAACGTGAAAAAGCTAGACAGCTCTCTATCTGACCATGTCCGTTATTTGAAAACAGCCCTGTCTTTCTCCAAAGGTCATAGTCGTGGTTAATGGACTAAAATATTATTACAGTGCAATCCCTTCCCCTGCCTGCCCAGGCTTTTGTTTACATAACTGCTAGGCCTTCCCTCCCTTCCGTCTAAATATGGACGCCTGATTTAAAGTGAGCAAGAGGCATGACAGATCTGCCCCCTCCCCCTCCTCTCCCCAGAGCCCAGTGCTGGTCCACTTCAAACTATGCTCTGTAATAACTTCCTCTCTCAAGTCCTCAGAGTATAAACATTAAACCTACTCAACTTAACATTACTCCGGTCTAAGTCCCAGTGCTATTGTTTGTGACGTCCAAAAAATGTGCTTCAAGAAGTCTGTTTGCCTTTCACATGCTCACAAGCCTACCAGGAAAAGTCACATGAAGGACCCCGACTATAAAAAACCAGGGTAGATAAAGTTATAAAGAGCATGGACTCTGTCACGATGGTTCTCTATCTGTGGCTGGGGGGCTCACTTCCTTGGGCGGCTTTGTTTATCAGGAGAATAAAAGAAAAGGTTTTCCTGCAATCTTACGACTTGCAGCTGAGCACCGGGCTCCCCAGAATAACCTAGGAGTCTGAACATTTGACGCAGGAGAAACCTATGACAGCCAGCCTGGTAGAGGCTAAGACAGTGTTGCCTTTTAAAACAGACTCTTTTGGTTCTCTCCCAACTGTCAAATAGAGTGTCCTTATTAAAGAACACCAATCATTAACAATGGGATGGTGGTGAGAAGAAACCCTTTGGGACTAACACTCTCACAACTTTCAAACAACCACCTCAGGGTAAATGTCTGAACAAACCTCTTGTTCCAAAGTAAGAGTAACATTTTAAAGCATCCTGCGACAGATCACTAAGGTTTGTTTTAATAAAAGATTAAATACAGCTCAATTTAAATGCTTTTGTTGCATAAAAATGCCTTGTTTTTCAGCTGAAGTTTATTTTGCTTTCTATATTTTTGCTTTAGAAAGAAAGCAGTGTATCATAAATGCCTCCCCGTGAGAACAAGAATGAGGGCGATGACTGGAGATATTAGCAGTTAGGTCAACATAAAGGCTATAAAATAGCCACAACACATCTATTCAAGAGTACAATACTCTTTAAACACAATTCGAAAGGTTTGACATTCACAGGATTGATAACATTATGTTTGGAGTCCAATGAACTGTATCGAACTGTATACTGTAATAGTTTGAGAGTGATCGGCTACCAACCCAGTCACATATGGTCACAATGAGAAGCGTTTAAAGACCATGAGCCACTGTTGTCAATGCTACCTCATATTGCAATACGACCTGGCGCCCCCTATCGGCTTGTTATATCATCTTCCATTACCCAGCCCTTCATACTACGAATTTTACATTGTGTTCCAAAATAATCCAACTAGAATTGATTCAAACCACAGCAGACAGGAATAGACAATTCATGTCTGCGGCAAAACAAAAAAGTTAAATTCATGTTGGTGGAAAAACAAAGACAGCTCTTCCTACCCTTCTCACATGCTTGGCTGATAACAAGGAGATATAACTGACCGTGAAACAGGAATGTCTTCATTCCTCTTCTCTTCAAAAAACAACAACAACCACAGAGCACAGAGGGGGAAGATGGTGGCACAATTTTACTTCTGGTCCAATCAGAAGGCTCCTGAACCAGGAAGTAACCCCCCCCACACACACACAGAGAGACACACACAGTATTTCACGTGCTCCCAAGGGAGATAGATGCCCAAGTAGTCATTAGTGAATGAATCTTGTGATCTTTGATTAATCAGTGAAAACTATCATATGGGTTTTGTCTGCTGTTGTATTATTGAGATACAATTTACATGACTGTTGTTTTAGTTGAGCTGTTATAGGTCATTATCGGGGGAAATGAGTTTCCATTTAGGGAGGAAGACATGACAAGCATGAAGTTGACAGTCAAGCTTACCAGACCTTCAACAGAGCCACACACTGCTTTTAATTATTCAATAGGGCTCCTACTGTATATGTTCATATTGCATCCAATCAGATATGCTAGTGGGACCCTTTTACTATTTCAAAGTATCAAAGTATTTTAGATGTATTTTTAGGTTGAGGCAAGCATTACAGGAAAGAGATAGATAGCACTACCCCAACTGCGAGGCTCTAAATCCAGCCCCCTTTCATCATCTAACTTTCCCACTCGCCCTACACCACACCACATGGAGGAGAGGAATGGAAGGGATCAGCTATCCAAACAAACCACAAGACTAACAAGGACATAGGGGTAAAAAGATACATTGGTTTGGAATTGAGCCCAAGAGCAAAAAACCATGTGACTAACTGGATAGCAGCTAGTGATGGTTTCCAGCCTCCTAGTGACCTGGAGGCAGAGTGAGGAGACGGGCTGCTCTGGCTCTGCGCTCTTCCTGACGTCCTGGGTGGAGTTTTTGCGGGACAGAAGGGGGAGTTGCAGCCTCCCAGAGAAGAGCCTTTTGACCGTACAGGTGAGGTCAGGCTTTTCGATGGGATCCATGGAGGCCTCTGAATATGAATTTTCTTTATGCAGGTCAAACATTTTGCCACTGTCCCTGGATGGGAGTGAAAAACACGTTAGAATACTAGCAGTGTCCACCTAAGGCCTGAGAGGTTTTCTTTTTCGTTTTTATTTAACTCCTTATTTTACCAGGTAAGTTGACTGAGAACACATTCTCATTTACAACAATGACCAGGGGAATAGTTACATGGGAGAGGACCCGTCAATTAGAGAATTCTTCGGTTGTGACTTTGTGGACAAAACTTTAATCTGACTGTGTATTAAAAGTTTGGTTGTTTGGTGTTTGTCCATAAGTCAAGAGAAATATGCCTACATCTCAATGCCAACATGTAAAAGACATTGCCTCAAATATAACCATCTCAGAAATTACAATGGTGCATAGGATATTTCCTGGTACATCCCCTATGTGTGATAAATGCCAGGCTGAGCAGGGTACACTACTCCACTGCTTTGCCCTATGCTCTAGTTTGTATGGTTATTGGTGTGGAATTTTTAGCATCCTCTCTGAAGTTCTGGAGACTTCAATAGACCCAGACCGCTTCTGATAATCCTGGGAGTGTCTGATTCCCTAAACGGATTAACCAATCTCCAAAAACAACTCATCTCTTACAGTCTCTGCCACGACTTCCTCCGAAGTTGGTGCCTCTCCTTGTTCGGGCGGCGTTCGGCGGTCATCGTCACCGGCTTTCTAGTTGCCACCGATCCATGTTTCTTTGTCCATTTGTTATGTCTTGATTGTTCACACCTGGTTCCCATTTCGTTATGATTACTCCCCTATTTAAACCCTCTGATATTCATGATGTTTTGTGCGTTATTGTTTTACTGTTGGTCGTGTTCGTTGTATGTATAGTTATTGTTTTATCCCTGCGTGGATTTTGTATGATGGACTTTTCCTAGAGTAAAAACGTATGTTTTACTCAGTTCGGTGTCCTGCGATTGACTCTATTTCTCATCTCCTATACACGGACACTGACAGTCTCATTTCGGCAAAAAAATGAATCTTGTTGTTTTGAAAAAGGAGGGAAGCGTCCTCTACCAAATTATGGCTCAGCGAATTGGCAAACACTGTACACTTAGAAATAATTAGATATTTTCTGAACAATAAATTATCAACATTTGATCAAATCTGTCAGCCTTTCCTCTCTTACTTGGACCAGTCGGTGCTGTGAATTTGTACATTTTAACGCACTCTCAATTGTAATATTTTAATCTACCTCTGGGCAGCATTTGCTTGCCCCGCCACCCGCCAGGGAGGGGAATAGGGGGGAATAGGGGGGGGGGGGGGGGGGGGGCGGTGACATATACCCTCTTTCTTTCTACCAGTCCTTGTTCTGTATGTCTTGTTTTGTAATATTTGTTTTGTACACAGAACTCTGGGTCTTGTTGTTTCTGTCTGCTCTTTTATGTTTAGATAAGAATTGCATAATTCTCTTTTATACCTATACACCATTCTTGTGTGTTCAATAAAAAATATTTGAACGAGAAATTACAATGGAACCTATTAAAAGTTTTCCATGTTCATATTTTTACCCCCAATTTCATGGTATCCAATTGGTAGTTAGTCTTGTCTCATCACTGCAACTCCTGTAAGCTGCACTGCCCACTTAACCCGGAAGCCAGCCACACCAATGTGTCGGAGGAAACACCATACACCTGGTGACCATGTCAATGTGCATGCGCCTGGCCCACCACAGAAGTCGTTAGAGCGCGATGGGACAAGGACATCCCGGACAACTCTGGGCCAATTGTGCACCGCCCCATGAATCTCCCGGTTGTGACTGGCTGCGACAGAAACTGGACTGGAACCAGGATCTCTAGTGACACAGCTAGCAACTGCGATGCAGTGCCTTAGACCACTGCACCACTCGGGAGGCCCTTCCATTTTCAAACGGTGCCAGTGCCACAACATAAATAAAAACAAATCTGAATATGTGTAGGAGGGTGAGAGAGAATGGGAGTGTGGATGCACGGGGTATATGTTGGGCAGGAATTCATAAGAATGGATGAGTAAGTTGAAGGATGGATGGATAGATAGATGGGTGTAAGTGTGTCTGAAAGGTAGGGAGGGTGGGAAATGATGGGAGGTTGGAACCAGCTTGGCTTGGGTGGGTAAGAATGTGCAAGGATGGGAAATAATGGGCAAGGATGGGAGGTTGGAACCAGCTTGGCTTGGGTGGGTAAGAATGTGCAAGGATGGGAAATAATGGGCAAGGATGGGAGGTTGGGACTGAAATAGGAAAAATAAAAAAGAATAACTCATGATCTACAGCAATCCATTAAGTGGACCACCAAAAATATGAAATACTTAGGATTTGTATCAACTCACCACCCAGGGCTTTTACTTGTAACATACAGTATAGTTAAATGCACTAATGAGGAACAATGGGTACATGTTGAAGATGCGCATGCTCATCCCCAGAATCTTTTCACGTGTCTGTTTTCTAAAGATAAAGCTCAGAACATTAACAACTTGATAGTTAAGAACACTATAACGTGGAAGAAAATGTAACTTATTCTACAAGAACCAATATCACTCCCTAAAAACATAACACTATGGAACAATCCTTGGACAGCTTTTCAGAATTCACTGATAAATTGGTCTACATTGAAAACTAAAGGCATATAAACTGTATATTACTTGGTAATAGGAAATGCATTTATTTCCATGACCGAATTAAAAAGCAATTTTAGACTGACCCATGTAGATATTTTCAAATACATTTCAATCAAATCTTTTGGACATCAGAGTAATCTTGAGGGAATCCTATTTGAGTCAGAAAAGGATGCTCATATGATAGATAAGATACATTGCCTTCAGAAGTATTCATACCCCTTGACTTATTCCACATTTTGTTGAATTAGAGCCTGAATTCAAAATTGATTAAATATATTTTATTTCTTACTTATCTACACACAATACCCCATAATGACAAAGTGAAAACATGTTTTTAGAAATGTTTGCCAACTTATTGAGAATGAAATACAGAAATATACAATTTACATACAGTTCCGTGACAAATTATTTGCCCCCTTTCTGGTCCCCTATTCTTGCATATTTTTGATACTGAATGTTATCAGATCTTCAACCAAAACCTAATATTAGATAAAGGCAACGTGAGTTTACAAAAAACAAAATATACTTATTTTATTTATTTAATAACAAAAGTATGCAACACCCAGTTCTCCTGTGTGAAAAAGTAATTGACCCCTTACACTCAATAACTGGTTGTGCCACCTTTAGCTGCAACGACTGCAACCAAATGCTTCCTGTAGTTGTTGATCAGTCTCTCACATCACTGTGGAGGAATTTTGTCCGACTCTTGCATGCAAAACTGCTTTAACTCAGCAACATTTGTGTGTTTTCAAGCATGAACTGAAAGTCCTGCCACAACATCACAATTGAGATTAAGACTGGACTTTGACTAGGTCATTCCAAAACTTCAAATGTGTTGCTTTTTAACCATTTTCATGTAGACTTGATTGTGCGTTTTGGACAAGTGTCTTGCTGCATGACCCAGCTGAGCTTCAGCTCACAGATGGATGGCCTTACATTTTCCTGTAGAATTCTCTGATACAAAGCAGAATTCATGGTTCCTTCTATTAAGGCAAGTCGTCCAGATCCTGAGGCAGCAAAGCGTCACCAAACCATCACAGTTCTACCATCATGCTTGACCGTTGGTATGAGGTTCTTACTGTGGAATGCGGTGTTTGGTTTTTGCCAGACATGATTTACAAAAACATAATTCCATTTTGACATTATGGGATATTGTATGTAGGCCAGTGACAAAACATCTCAATTTAATAAATTGTTAAATGCAGGCTGTAACATAACAAAATGTGGAAAAAGTCAAGGGGTGTGAATACTTTCTGAAGGCGCTTTATACAAAACCTTGCAGAGAGCCTATCTAACTGACAGTCTCTTAGAAACAAATATAAACTATTGGAAACAAAGCTTGAAAACAACTAATATTGGCACAAGATGGAGGTAATGTTGGAACATAACTAACGAACTAACGAAAATGTACACTTAATCCAGCATAAACTAATTGTCACGTCCTGACCAGTATAAGGGTTATTTGTTATTGTAGTTTGGTCAGGACGTGGCAGAGGGTATTTGTTTTATGTGGTTCGGGGTGGTGTTTTTGTAGAAGGGTATTTGATTTATGTATTCCGGGGTTTTTGGGCACTGTTCCTTGTTAACGTATTTCTATGTTTAGTCTAGTTAGTTGTAGTTCTATGTTTAGGTTAATGGGGGGTTGGACTCTCAATTGGAGGCAGGTGCTTTCTCGTTGCCTCTGATTGAGAGTCCTATATATGGGTATGTGTTTGGTTTAGTGTTTGTGGGAGATTGTTTCTTGTTTTGCATGTGTGAGCCTTACAAGACTGTTTGGTTGTTCGTGAGTTTTTCGTCGTTTGTTATTTTGGTGTTTTCTTGGTTTCAATAAATATCAAAAAGAGCATCCACATTCCTGCTGCGTTTTGGTCCTCCTTTCCCGACGACAACCGTGACACTAATGTATATAATTTATTACACAAGAGACAAAATTCACAAATTCTACAGCACAACTGTCACGATAGTCGTAGGATTGAGACCAAAACGCAGCGGGTATATGTACACTCATCTTCTTTTATTTGGACAAAGAAGGGAAACCAAAAACAAACACATATACAAAAACACAACGACGATAGACAGTCCTGTAAGGCATAACGCTAAACACGGAAATAACCTCCCACAAAGTGACAGGTGAAAACAGGCTCCCTAAGTATGACTCTCAATCAGCAACAGCGATGTACAGCTGTTCCTGATTGAGAGTCATACCAGGCCAACACAGAAATACAAAACTAGAACAGCCCCTTAGAAATACAAACACAAGAACATACCCAACACCCCGGAACACATAAATCAAATACCCCTCTACAATACACACACACCCCGAACCACCTAAATCAACTACCCCCTCTACATCGACACTTACACCAATAAACCCCAGAAACACTCTACACAAAATATCCCTCTATCTAAACACATACACAAAACCATGAAAACAAATACCCTCTGACACGTCCTGACCAAACTACAATAACAAATAGACCCCTTTACTGGTCAGGACGTGACAACAACGCCAGAGTCTTAAATGTAAAACTAACAATGACTCAATAATCACATGCCTTGTGGGAGTGCAATGTGAATGTACATTTAATCCGTCTGTCTGCATATTTCAAGACATGGCGCATGAGGGTTCAGTGAGATACCAGATGGGTTGGACGATACATTTCTCGTCAATCATACTTAAACTGGAAATCAACCAATCCTCCTTCTTTAACACAATGGAAAGGTCAAATGCTTTATTTGTTTAGAAATGTAAAAACAGATATCTTTAGCTTCAACTGACAGATTTTGCTGGGGATTTTTTTGCTATAATTGCTGTAATTTGATGCATCGGTGCGTCAATCAACTCTAGGAGGATAAATTATTATCTAAATGTTGAAAGTGCGTGGGTGACAAAGAGAAAGAAAATGGTGCAGTTTGAGGCCATTGTAGGCTTAGCTCGCGGTCGGCGTTCCAATTCATCCCAAAGGTGATCGATGGGGTTGAGGTCAGGGCTCAGTGCAGGCCAGTCAAGCTCTTCCACACCGAACTCGACAATCCATTTCTGAATGGAACTCGCTTTGTGCATTGTCATGCTGAAACCAGAAAGGGCTTCCCCCAAACTGTTGCCACAAAGTTGGAAGCACAGAATCATCTAGAATGTCATTGCATGCTGTAGCATTAAGACTTCCTTTCACTGGAACTAAGGAGCCTGAAACATGAAAAACAGTCCCAGACCACTATTCCTCCTCCACCAAACTTTACAGTTGGCACTATGTGTTTGGGCAGGTAGCGTTCTCCTAGCATCCGCCAAACCCAGATTTGTCCGTCGGACTGCCAGATGGTGAAGCGTGATTCATCACTCCAGAGAACGCTTTTCCACTGCTCCAGAGTCCAATGGTGGCAAGCTATACACCACTACAGTCGACGCTTGGCATTGCACATGGTGATCTTAGGCTTGTGTGCGGCTGCTCAGCCATGGAAACCCATTTCATGAAGCTCCAGACTAACAATTATTGTGCTGACGTTGCTTCCAGAGACAGTTTCAAACTCGGTAGTGAGTGTTGCAACTGAGGACAGACAATTTTTACACGCTATGCGCTTCAGCACCCGGCAGTCCCGTTCTATGAGTTTGTGTGACGTACCACTTCGCAGCTGAGCCATTGCTGCTCCTAGATGTTTCCACTTCACAACAACAGCACTTACAGTGGACCAGGTCAGCTCTAGCAGGGCAAAACATTTACGAACTGACTTGTTGGAAAGGTGGCATCCTATGATGGTGCCACGTTGAAAGTCACTGAGCTCTTCAGTAAGGCCATTCTACTACCAATGTTTGTCTATGGATATTGCATGGCTGTGTGCTTGATTTTATACACCTGTCAGCGACGGGTGTGGTTGAAATAGCCAAATCCAGTCATTTGTATATATATTGTATATTATTTGGGGCTCAGAAAACTTGGTCAGCCAAACAAATTCACCCACAGGGGCCGCCAGTTGGGGAACATTGTTTTTGATCATGTCATAGATAGATCTTTCATAATACCCTTAAGACATTTGGCTGAACTGGCCTTTTGCACTCCACAACCCTTCTGTATGCAGAGCTAAATGTCTATGTCAAGCTTTGATGTTGCCGATTGGGTCCTAATCGGATTTGTACTACAATACAAAATGAAGAGATGACTGTTCAGCTGCAGAGCTAGAGATGAGAATAAAGATGCTGGTTTGAAATAGAGATACTAGTCTATACTTCATTACATGCCATTATTCATCCATGTGTATCGCCACAATCTGGTTTGGCAGGCCAGAGTTCGCTAGAGTTCATATGTCGCATAATGTTATCTACTGATGAGGAGATAACCTATGTTGACTCTAGCTGAATTTGAGTTTGAAAGGCTTCCAATACGTAATAAAAAGCGTTCTGTTAAAAAAATTAGACAATCGCCATCACCGAATTACAAAAATCACCAGGTCTGCAAACGGAGGTAGGCTTATGCCTAGCCCATTTCAGTAGGTAGCTTAGGTGCAGTAGCATTGTGCGCTAGTCTTCTAGGCTCTCAGAATGGGGAAAAGAATACCATCTTGAGGATACAAAACATGCAGTTTTCTTCATGCAGGTAAAACATTTCCAATACACGGTGTACACACAATGTAACACAAACGATAACTTCTTGATATGTTTTTGTGCACAACTTGTGCTATGGAAATACAAAATGTTTTTGGAATCATTTTGAATCACCTGTTAGCCTAATTGCGTGTCTTCTCCATATCTCTTACAACATCAGCACTTTACCACAAACAAAATAAATTGGCCCAAAATTAGGCAGGCCTTCTGCTGTAGTCTCTCCTCGAAAAGGGTCTCAGAAGGCCTGACTGAATAAAGTAGTTGTAGAGACAACAGGAGAACTAAATGCTGTGGAGTCCAAATCAACATCAAACGTATGTCGTAGGCATATCTATGCATAATGTTGTTCAATCTTGTTGGGTTGCATGTGAAACTTTTCTTATTTATTTATAGGCCTACTGATCTCATTAATAAATACGCATATGGACTTTGTATGTTACACTGTTACAATGCAATTATAAACACACATTTTGTTTGGGGTTTAACATAATCATTGATTATGCAGCTACAGTATTAGATTGCTACATTGACATACTGTTTTATAAGATATCATATGGTAAGCCATGAATTTAACTTCAATGAAAAGCATAAGAAACCTACAGGCATATTATAAATTATACATTCAAGCCATACCAGTAAAGTAAGCTGTTGAAATTAAAACGATAATGAAGATTTTATCTATCTTTTAAGATGCTTGAAAAAGCTATTCCTTATCTATGAATAAAATACTTTATTTTTTAAATAACACAAATGCAGTGACTAATGTCCTCTTCTAGACATATATTATTACCTTATTACAACACTGATATGTGTAACTGACTGTGAATCACGTTTATTTGGCGTACCCCAGACGACATTGCGCGTACCTTGGGAATACCTAACATAGAGGACTCGGAACTTAGGAGGCAAGAAGTAGAAGTTGATAACCTGTGCCGCGGGCCAAACACACCAGTCCGCCTTGAAGGAAAAGGAGCACAAACAAACCTTGAGAACTAGAGGGGTATCAATACAGAAATATAGAGTACAATGGGCCTATGCTTCTGATCCAAACCGTTCTTATCAAGTAAACTAATACATTAAAAAGCAAGATACAATAAATGCCTTCTGAACAAAGGACAATAAAATCAAGCAGGTAAGAGGATAGAGAATACAAATTGTAGGGTCTAATTAGGGCTAGGATATGAAAAACACAGTCATACTATTCCACTAACCTTGTAGAACTCCCAGAACTTGTCTTTGAATTCCTCCAACCCCTCAGACAGACTATGGCCCTCCATCTTGCCCATACTTGTAGGAAGATTAAAAAAACTGTTACTGTGGTATCTCCCATCTATGGAAGTCCCTCCAACCCCACTTTAGTGAGTTTTGTTGTGAGCTTTTCCATAAGAGCAAGCAAACAGTCCAAGTTGACATTGATTTAACTTAGTATACTGTTAATGCTGACTTGAAAAAACAAAAAAACACTCCCCTATGAAATACTATGCTTCCATGGTCAGTGATGCAATCAGCTGATCGGTAAGGACTTTCTTGCTGACAGCAGGTAGAGCATTGCCGACAAAAATAACTTGTCCAGCCACTGGTACAAGTAGCGCATGAAAGGCCCCATTGAACATCTTACTGCAAAACATGCAAATTGCAGAGGGCAGTGTGACACAGCAACATGAAACACATGTCCTTGCAAATAGTGACACCTATATACTACTGTATTGTATCTTGGAAAACACAAGGAAAATGTGCAATAATCCTATCAATATAAAGGATACAATTCGAGAGAGGTATGTTTTGGAATATTATGGTTGAACTTTTTTTAATGCTATACATTTTCTTTTGGTTATGATTAGGAATATATCTTGCCCTCGCACATTCATGTTCATTGTCTTTCAAAAGTTATTTCATACAACACAGATTGCTGTCCTTGGTCCTGGACCTTACCTGTACGAGCCCAATCACGTGCCTTTTCAGGGACCCTCCGTTTTTTTCTGGTTTGCTGAATGATATTGCCTGCGGCAAGCATGCCCCCACAGCTCACAGTATTGGTTACAATAAGAAACCAGCTGTTGAAAAACGTCTTCCTGTAATCTTGACGAGAAATTCTCTGCTAAACTGAGGAATCATGATTATTATTCCAAACGACGGTTATCCAATAAGTGGTCCACCAAGGATAAATGTTTGACGTTATTGATGTACAGTACCAGTCAAAAGTTTGGACAGACCTACTCATTTTACCTTTATTTAACTAGGCAAGTCAGTTAAGAATAAATTCTTATTTTCAATGACGGCCTAGGAACAGTGGGTTAAATGCCTTGTTCAGGGGCAGAACAACAGAGTTTTACCTTGTCAGCTCGGGGATTCGATCTTGCAACCTTTCGGGTTACTAGTCCAACGCTCTAACCACTAGGCTACCTGCCGCCCCACATTCAAGTGTTTTTCTTTATTTTACTATTTTCTACATTGTAGAAAGCTAGTGAAGACATCAACACTATGAAATAACACATATGGAATAATGTAGTAACCAAAAAGTGTTAAACAAATCTAAATATATTTCAGATTCTTTAAAGTAGCCACCCTTTGCCTTGATGACAGCTTTGCACACTCTTGGCATTCTCTTTGGCTTCAAAGCAGCTTCCCCTAACTCATCTATGGTTTATACATAGCATTGGTGTCAAATGCATAATAGCGAGTTTGAGGACATCATACTCCCCAATGCTGCACAAAAAAACTATCCAGCTGAAGCACAAGATCCCTCTCATAATTTATGTGGAATTCTGATTCATCAAAGAAGTAGTATGATAGAAAAGTGACTTGACAAATTAAATGTCTAAATAGATGAACATTGAATTGTTTTGACATACTGTAACCTTCTAAGAATAGGCTACAGAGGAGGCTGGTGGGAGGAGTTATAGGAGGAAGGGCTCATCGTAATGCCTGCAAGGGAATTCATGAAACGGAGTCAAACACATGTTTTCCATATGTTTGACTCTGCACCATTTATTCCATTCAAGCCATTGCAATGAGCCCATCCTCCTATAACTCCTCCCACCAGCCTCCACTGATAGGCTACTATGTCAACTTCCATAAATCACATTAGAAGCAGAATTCATAGAAAAGGTGCAAAGGTCATATTTCTGATTTGATTAGAAAGACACTGATTAGAAAATCCACACTTCAGTTTTGTCACTGATACACCTGGGACCATAATCCATAGCGTAAAGGTTATATGTTTTTGGATAACCAAACAGCTCAATAAAAACGGTGCATCCATCCAAAACTAGATAGGGTCTACACAACACCAGCATCTTCAGCTTTAGATCAGTGTGTAAGGTCTGTGAGGAGGCTATTCATTCTTCCATTATTTCGTTTTTGATTAAGAAATGCAACCAAAGAAAAATCAGACAGCGTGAAATCTTGTAACCATCATACTTTCGATCTTACATTTTTACATCGTGCTATAGACAGACCAAATGATGTTGAAGGACATGACCCTTAATCAGCAGTATAACAAGGGGGACATGTCTCTTTAACAGCACTGAAAGCAGCACAGACAGTCCTATTAAACCGCCAGGGAAGAGGCTTGATATGTCACTGGTTTGTCTGCGGTCTCCCCTAGGGAAGACTCAGCGAAGCTATGCAGAACCATGACAACCACAACAAAGCCGTCTACTGTAAGAGCACTCACTCAAAAAGGTATTCATCCCCACAGCGCCTGTCAAAAAAGAAATATCTGATCTAATAGGATAAACACTTATCACATTCAACATAAAACACAGATTTAATAAAGAAAGACAAAGTCCTTTTAAAGTAGTTTACTTTCATTTCGTATTCATTACATCCCCCTATTCCTTTGCAAAGGCTAGTGTAACTTAATCACTTTATAAAAAATGGATTGCTATCAGTGAGCTTATTTCACACAGCTCATTCCACAAAGGCTCATTCATTGAACAATGAAACAGTACATGACGTCCATTTTCTTGATTTTTGAATAATTGTGTAATATTGATAGTTAAACCAGATTTTAAAAAAGCATTGACAGCGTTAAAACATTATTGATACCACAAATGTTTAAGTTAGCATTTACCATCCATATTTAGCAATCAAATACAGAGGCACATGGCAGTATAGTGCAGTGTTGAGACGTAGATGATTTACTCGCCATGGTAACTGTAACTTCTGTGTCGTTTCATCAGAGCCGTACTACAGGCTTCAGGCTTGGACGGCTAAAGGAGAATACGACAGAGAACAGAAATCAAAGGAATATCTTTCTTATTCCTACAGCACACTCTAGGTCAGTGGTCCCCAACCGGTCGATCGCGATCCTAGTCCATCACCAAACATTTCTGTAGAAAAGCCAACAATAAAGGCTTGCTGTCCTTTATTTATATTATTGGTGTTGCATTTGATTCACAAGTCCTGCACACTGGGCAGGTGAAGTGTTCCCATTTTGAACCATTTAATTTATCTGAAAAGACAAACTCCACCTGCCCGGCGGACCAGGAGATCTGTGGCTAAATCGGGGTCGCATACTGTGCTGGCAAATCGGATAGCTCAAATCACCATTCCTACAGCTTCCACGACCCCCGCCACAGCGAAGTTTGATAGGCAACTAGCCTACATGAGATGTAATAACTTTTAAAACCAGGACCAGAGAGTGACTGTTAAAGAATACAGCAAAGAGCTGCTGTTTTTGAGTGAGTTCATGTTTAAGTTTTTATTCAGCACTGTCAACACTGTTTTTATTCAACACTATAACAATACAGAACTTGCGCTGCAGCTGCAATGAATTAGTAGCTAAGTGTATCGATAGCCCTGCGTTTTTATTAATATTATTATTATCAGCAGCTCTTCGTGTCTTTTTTAATATCGAGGAATATTTCACTTTCTCTGGTCATAGGAACAACATGAATTTGTGCAGATGCTGTGCGACTTGAGTTTTGCCATCAAGTGAAAGACGGTGTCCCCTCTCTCTGGTCAGTCTCACTGGAGGAAAGGAAGGAGAGAGCAGGGACAGTGAGAGGCGGACCCTCTGCTGCTCTCTCCCTCCCTCTGCTGAGACTAATGCCGTGTTCAAAACAACTGGGAACTCGGAAATCTCAGACTTCCGACTTCAGTGCATTCAAGACAAATAATCGTTTTCCATGGTCATCCAACTCAGAATTCCAAGTTGGAAACTCTGGCATCTTTCTACAGCTCCGGCTTTCCAACCTGAAGATCACTGACATCATGATTTGACCTCATTTTTTCCCTGAGTTCCCAGTTGTCTTGAAAGCACCATGACCATCAGATACAGGTACCATCAGTCCAGTAAAATAAAAAAGAGAATTATTTACATTTTTGCTCAGCTGTGTCTCGCAAGTCATACAACAACTGATCTATTTTGTTATCAAAGCTTGGGTTTTCAAATATTATATGGTCTGAGAAGAACAACATTGGCAGGCCAGACATACTGTATAGCCAATATACTGAGATAATGTAGGCTAGTAGGCCTACTGCACAAACCATCTTCCTACAGAACTGTTTTATTAGGTTAATGTTGCATTTTTTTTAAGTCATGCTTTAAAAAAATCTGGGTGCTAGATCTCCTCTTGCTTTTTGACTGCGAAAGTGATCTTGACTCAGAAAAGGTTGGATGGAGTAAGGCGTCAAGAAATATCAACTTCATCAGGTACTGACTTACCATCAATGGTACAGTATATGTAAAGGCTATTCTATACGCAGGAAAAAAATGCATAGAAACAAGGAAAGAAGAATGGGCAAGATGGATAAGACATTATACTGTTAATGTTGGAGTGGTGTTTTTGGACGGGCCAAAACTTACTTTGTACATGCTGCAGATCAGAACGAAGAGTGAAGACATTGCTTTGTCCTGAAGTTCTTCTGTGTGCTCCTGAGAAAAGTTTCCAGATTACTATAACAGTCGAGGCAATAAACGTTGTTGAGTGGTTAAATACCTTACTCGTAGCAGTTTGTAATACAGTTAACACAAAGTATTAAATGCAATGCAGACACAAGCAACACAAATATTTTGCCTCAGTGAACTTACCCCATTTATGACAATCCAAGGCACATAGTCGTGGGCTGGCTTCAGGGCACCAGTCTTCACTGCGTTCTGATGCATTAGCTGATTCCCCTGGTCTCCCTTCACACAGGTCATGATGCTGTCCCACTTGGTGTTTGGGTCATAGAGCTCCACACACTGTCAAGGGAAGAGGTGGTCAGAACACTATATCCAAGTATCCTCAGATTTACAATGCCATCCAGTCATATCTCATATTTCCCTCCAGCCATACCCCTACACTATCTTATGTGAGCAGAGCATATCATCAATCATCAAGCACAAAAACTAATTCCATTCTATAACTTTTTGTTCGTATTTCTCAAGGGTATTAGAATAAAAATAGGGAGTGCTGTATATTGTTTGAGGAGGGTCTTTTCATGGTTGTGTGTAGATAGAGAGAAGGTAAAAGTTAATATGTCACGCACCTTCTCGCCTGCTTTAACCACATCAGTGGAGGCCTCCATGCAGTAGATTATCTGGAACGCGTTACTTCCTGTAACATTGAATATGCAGGCCTGAGGAGAGAGAGAGCGAGAAAAAAACACACGTTTCAGCCCAGTTTAAGCTAGTATTACCTGGTATTTACATGGTAGTAACTAAGAAACTATATGGTGACAATTAATACTTTCTGGTACTTTAGTGATGCGTCAATGAGTGTAATTGCTAGGCAATTAATCAGTAATTATTGTTCTAATAAATAATAAATAACTACCTGGTAGAATGTAAAATAAAGCATTACCAGAATCTCACCTCCAGCATGTTGCCAAGACACTCTTCTTCACCGTGCTGGCAGGTGAACTGATACTTCTTCCCATCAAAAGATTCCTGTAGTGAGACAAACAGAAATGACTTTGACTAAACACAACATTCCTCAACTCCATTCACTGATAACGACATCCAAGTATTATATCCAAAATCAAAGCAAGAGTCATGAGATGGGAGTCGTCGTCTCTAGCCTAGTGTACATACTTCTGCATTTCCATAGGGCACCAGAGTGACACTCATGGCATCCTGTAGCATGGTCCATGTAGGGAAGAGCTGTGAGGTGAGGAAGTCGCGGCATGCTGGGCACAGACTCTCATAATACAGCTCCACCTGAACTGACTGGTCCAGCGTGTTGGGCTTGGTGGCATTGGTTTCCAGGCACTGCTTCAGAACCTGCCACAATAAAAGTAAAGACTCGACTGATAACCTTGTGCTGTATTTCTTGTGCTGTGTATTTTGTTGCCTTTACAGTAAAGCCATACAAGTTAACAAACACACAGTATGGTTGTATTTTTAGGTCTAAATAGGGTCTATATGTCAAGCAGAATCTGTAGAGACAATTATGGGTTTTGATATTATATTTTAATATTATTTTTAATGTACAAACATACATTTTTCTCATTCTCTTCCTCATTCACAACTGAAGTAAAAGTTGGGCAATTCCACAACAACGGAATTATCACTTTAAAATGTATGCCAAACAAAAACCATTGATTTCAAAGTTTCACCAACCCAACTCTATGCACAATAAAAACTTTGAACAAGGTACATAACAAAAATCTATCTTGTTTTATTCTGTTACCAAACTTTGTATATGCACAGTTATTCCTGTAAATGTGTTTTTGTAAAATGTTCTGTGAAAATTGTTAAAATGAGTCATTGTGCATAGAGTTGTATGGTTTGTTAAACTTTGAAATCAATGGTTTTTGTTTGGTATTTTGTCTTGGCGTATTTCCGTTACCAAGGAATTGCCCAGTTGCCTCCTCAGTGGTGATCGGAGATCACCTACCCCTGACCAATCAAAACACACAAAAATACATCTAACACACAGGCTACGAAGATTAATTACAGCGATACGACCACAACACGCAGTTTAAGTCAATGTGTTACCAAAACATTGCATACATTTAATTACGACAAGAAACTCGTCAAGTGAACTTATTTTACCCCACATTCGATGGCTGAGTCCAAAGAGGTACACCACTGCGATGGAGAATATGAGCAAGACTTGCAATCTACATTTGACCAGATGGTCAGAAGTGTAAACAGAATAATACCCTTCATCTTCCCTTCAGCACAACACGACAGACACTGGCCACAGTCAGTAAATCTACTCAAATATATTTAGTGATTCAAATTATATCACGGTACCAACGAAGTAAATATATTTTCGATTTTACGATTGGTTCTCAGTCATGTGACCACTAATAGCGTCACTAAACACCGGCAAAGTTTGTATCATCTCACTAGTTGGGATTGTCTTGATATTGATTATATTGTCACGATTTGTTATCTACCTGGAGGTATTTGTTTAACTTTGTTTCATCCAACTCTTATTGGTGTTTATTGTGGCAAAGCAGATATTCATTATGATGCATAATGTATTGTCAAGCACGTATGCCCTGTTTATAATGTATTATAATAGTCTCTTATCCTGACTATACCCTACCACTTAAAGCCTACCAGACATTCTGAAAAAAAGTTTAAAAGTTGATACTGTACGTAGAGACGTAACATTTTATAAGCCTTATTATAAACCGGTGGTTCGAGCCCTGAATGCGGATTGGTTAAAAGCCTTTGTATTCCGGACCATATACCAGGGGTATGACAAAATAAATAAAAATATATATTTTTACTGGTCTAATTACAATGGTAACCAGTTTTTAATAAAAAATATCCAGGCACTCCGATAAGAACAGCCCTTAGCCGTGGTATATTGGCCATATACCACACCTCCTCGGGAACCTGTTTGGTATAGGGGGCAGTATTGAGAATTTTGGAAAAAATATGTTCCCATTTTTAACGGCCTCCTACACCAACTCAGAAGCTAGAATATGCATATTATTGTTCAGGTTTGGATAGAAAACACTCTGAATTTTCTAAAACTGTTTGAATGGTGTCTGTGAGTATAACAGAACTCCTATGGCAGGCAAAAACCTGACAAGGCTTCAAGCAGGAAGTACCCTGTCTGACAAGGAGTCGTGCGTCTTACCTCTTTTTATTGAAAAGTAAGGATCTTAGCTGTAACGTGACAATTCCCAGGGCTCCAATAGGCTCTCAGAGCCCGCGAAATAACTGAAGGTTTACGAGGGAACCTCAGGTTGAAATATATTATCGCCTTTTGTAAGTGGATGCTCGGAGGACCTTTCAATGATGCGCGTGCATGAGTCGCTTCTGAGGAGAAATTTTATTCGGCTGTTTAGGCTCAATGCATACTCCCGGTCGGAATATTAACACTTCTCTATGACATAAATGGCATAAAAATTGGTTTTAAACAGCGGTTGACATGCTTCGAAGTACGGTAATGGAATATTTAGACATTTTTGACACGCCAATGCGCCATGCGCGACACCGCGAAAAAGCATTCTAGAACTCACGAACAAAACGTCGCTGTTGGAACATAACGATGGATTATTTGGGACCAAACCAACATTTGTTATTGAAGTAGAAGTCCTGGCAGTGTATTCTGATGAAGAACAAGCAAGGTAAGAACATTTTTCTTATAGGAAATGTGATTTTGGTGGAGGCTGAACTGGGTGGGTATCTAAATAGCTAGCCCTGTAACGCCGGGCTATGTACTTACATTATTGCAAAATGTGCTTCATCCGAAAAGCTATTTTAAAATCGGACATATCGAGTGCATAGAGGGGTAATGTATCTATAATTCTTAAAATAATTGTTATGCTTTTTGTGAACGTTTATCGTGAGTAATTTAGCAAACTGTTAGTAAATTCACCGGAAGTTTGCGGTGGTTATGCTTTTTCTGAACGTCACATGCTAATGTAAAAAGCTGGTTTTTGATATAAATATGAACTTGATTGAACAGACATGCATGTATTGTATAACACAATGTCCTAGGTGTGTCATCTGATGAAGATTATAAAAGGTTAGTGCTGCATTTAGCTGTGGTTTGGGTTTATGTGACATGATATGCTAGCTTGAAAAATGGCTGTGTGATTATTTCTGGCTGGGTACTCTGCTAACATAATCTAATGTTTTGCTTTTGTTGTAAAGCCTTTTTGAAATCGGACAGTGGGGTTAGATTAACGAGATTCTTGTCTTTAAATAGCTGTGAAATAGTCATATGTTTGAGAAATTGAAGTTATAGCATTTCTAACGATTCAAAAATCGCGCCACTGGATTTCAGTGGCTGTTACGTAGGTGGGACGAGTTCGTCCCACATGTACTAGAGAGGTTAATTATAATACATTTGATAATATATTACAAAGGCTGATGCTCATACATGTACATGCTTATTATAACAAGTTATAAAGCATGATACCTGCAGGCTTTAACCAGATATTGTTCTTGATAGGCAGTGTTTAAACAGACACCCAATTCAGATTTTTTTATTTTAACAATCACATCAGATCTTTTCCTGTCAGATCTTCTTCAGAGCTGATCTGATTGGTCAAAAGACCAATTAGTGGGGGGAAAAAATCTGTCTTTGGCTGCTTGTCTAAACACAGCCATATTCACATCAAGGCACCCTTTACATTGCTACATTACTGTAAGGGGCTGATGTGGAGAGAGCCTGAGATGTAGAGGTAAGAGCAGGGGCAGATTACCCATCTGGCAATTATGGCAAATGCCAGATGGGCTGGACCATTTTTTAGTTGGATGGGATGGTCGAAATTGACACACACAAAAAAATGGTTCTATCAAAATAAAACAATGAAAAGGGTGACATGGCCGTGGGCCTGTTAAGATTTTTTGTTTACTATTATTTTTGCGCAATTTCTCTGTTATAGTAGTCTATAATGAGCCTTTGGCTGATCAGTGGGCAACGGCCGGCCCTACTACCAAGATGGTCAGCCCAGTTTTCTGATATGCTGAGTTGAGGTTGCACAAACTCACATTCAAAGTAAAACGCAGCATCATGAAAGAGATCTGCTCCAACTCTGTCATCAGTTAGACAGCAAAGATCATGGAACGGAAAAAACGTAGAAGGTGCCTATAAATGTAGAAAGAGCATATTCTACATTGTCACCTCACTCAAAACTTCCTATTTTTGGGCGGCTAAAACCATGATTTGGTCAAACTGTGAAGTGCATTATCCACATGATTCCTGTAATGAAAGTGTCTGCCTGTGCCCTCGCTGGGGCCTGCTGCTGTGGTGAGCGAGCCACTCATCTCTCCCCCCATGTGCCTGAGAGAAAAATGCTTTATGATTGTATAACATTTCAAAATGCAATCATAGGAAAAAGCTTTCTGTAGGCATAATTTGTATTTCTTAATTCTCAATACACTGAGTGTACAAAACATTAGGCACACCTGCTCTCAGAAGTTTACATACACTTAGGTTGGAGTCATTAAAACTGTTTTTTCAACCACTCCACAAATTTCTTGTTAACAAACTATAGTTTTGGCAAGTGGGTTAGGACATCTACTTTGTGCATGACAAAAGTAATTTTTCCAACAATTGTTTACAGATTATTTCACTTATAATTCACTGTATCACAATTCCAGTGGGTCAGAAGTTTACATATACTAAGTTGACTGTGCCTTTAAACAGCTTGGAAAATTCCAGAAAATTATGTCATGGCTTTAGAATCTTCTGATAGGCTAATTGACATCATTTGAGTCAATTGGAGGTGTACCTGTGGATATATTTCAAGGCCTACCTTCAAACTCAGTGCCTCTTTGCTTGACATCATGGGAAAATCAAAAGAAATCAGCCAAAAATTGTAGACCTCCACAAGTCTGGTTCATCCTTGGGAGCAATTTCCAAATGTTGAAGTTACCACGTTCATCTGTACAAACAATAGTACGCAAGTATAAACACCATGGGACCATGTTGCCGTCATACCGCTCAGGAAGGAGACGCGTTCTGTCTCCTAGAAATGAACGTACTTTGGTGCGATAAGTGCAAATCAATCCCAGAACAACAGCAAAGGACCTTGTGAAGATGCTGGAGGAAACAGGTACAAAAGTATCTATCTCCAGAGTAAAACGAGTCCTATATCGACATAACCTGAAAGGCCGCTCAGCAAGAAAGAAGCCACTGCTCCAAACCCACCGTAAAAAAGCCAGACTACGGTTTGCAACTGCACATGGGGACAAAGATCAAACTGTTTGGCCATAATGACCATTTGTTTGGAGGAAAAAGGGGGAGGCTTGCAAGCCGAAGAACACCATCCCAACCGTGAAGCACGGGGGTGGCAGCATCAGGTTGTGGGGGTGCTTTGCTGCAGGAGGGACTGGTGCACTTCACAAAATAGATGGCATCATGAGGGAGGAAATTATATTGGATATATTGAAGCAACATCCCAAGACATCAGTCAGGAAGTTAAAGCTTGGCCGCAAATGGGTCTTCTAAATGGACAATGACCCCAAGCATACTTCCAAAGTTGTGGCAAAATGGCTTAAAGACAACAAAGTCAAGGTACTGGAGTGGCCATCACAAAGCCCTGACCTCAATCCCATAGAAAATGTGTGGGCAGAACTGAAAAAGCATGTGCGAGCAAGGGGCCTATAAACCTGACTCAGTTACACCAGCTCTGTCAGGAGGAATGGGTCAAAATTCACCCAACTTATTGTGGGAAGCTTGTGGAAGGCTACCCAAAACGTTTGACCCAAGTTAAACAATTTAAAGGCGATGCTACCAAATACTAATTGAGTGTATGTAAACTTCTGACCCACTGAGAATGTGATGAAAGAAATAAAATCTGAAATAAATCATTCTCTGTACTATTATTCTGACATTTCACATTCTTAAAATAAAGTGGTGATCCTAACTGACCTAAGACAGGGACTTTTTACTAGGATTAAATGTCAGGAATTGTGAAAAACCGAGTTTAAATGTATTTGGCTAAGGTGTATGTAAACTTCTGACTTTAACTGTATGTCACTCTCTTTGGTTCCTTCCCTAGGCATTATTGTTTCCTGTCTGTGCGTTGTTCGTGTTTCTTGTTTTGTATTATGTTTAATTTATTTATTAAATTAGGTTGTAATGTTAAATGTTAATGTTATTTCAAACAACCAATGGAGCAACTAAATCCAGCTGCATATTGAACATTGAAATTGCCAAAAGGCCAGTCTCGTTGGCAGTGAAATGGAGTGGCAAGGAGTGGAATGTTAGCTACAAAGACTGGTACCCAGACTAATTTGATATGGCTTTGAGATATGGAGCGATGGGTGCGAAATGCACACCAGCCATTGCGTAAAAGGTCTCAGGGGTACTTGTCGGCCTAGTAGCCCACAACTGCAACATTTTCTTTTAGGACATTACATTTACTGTTAAATGAATGGCTACTAACAGTGGGTATTATAATTAGGGTTAGTGATCTAGTTCATGTGTTTTGAGTTTCCACTTCCTCAGGTGTTGAACCTCAATATTAGTTGGTACACAAAGATTTTTACAGTAAAATACAGCAACTATAGTCTAATTGTCAACCCAAAATTCATGACAATCACTGGATTAGGTTGCACATCAAAATATGGTGGTGCACAGTGATGTGGGCTGGTGTGGATAAAAAGCCAGGGTAAAATTCTTGTCCGAATCCATCCCTGGGCAAGAGCACTACTTCTCTAGGCCTGCAGGATTCATGGATTAAACCCCTATTACAACTCACCCTTTCCACATTGGCATGTTGTATTACAACTACTGGTGTCTTCTATGGGGAAGTGCCGCACATCCGTTTTTTGGTCTATTATTGACTGTGGAGCACAGACAACTTGCGATGAACTAAGTGCCATTTCTAATCAAAATGAGGAAGTATGAGTTAAATGTCAGCATGTTTGCACAATCAGTGCCTATCAGTGAAAGTGTTATTCATTTGTAACTTCAAACCAGTCACTGGTGAGTCAGTGTGGTTATCACTCAAAGATTTTGGAAGGTCCCCTTTTATGGTTTTCACTCCAAGAACTTTAGCCTGGTCTCATAGACTAGACGTAACGTAGTAAATGTAAATCCGGGACACAATTAGTATGATATGTTACAGTTGGTATGGTTACATAAGGCAGAAGGTTACTTAGGGCAGAAACGAAAATAGGGTTGTTGGTCGGGGTGGATGGGCAGGTGTGTAACGCGAATCTCTAGCAACCCAAAGGTTGCATGTTTGAATCTTATCACAGACAACTTTTGCATTTTAGCTAATTAGCAACTTTGCAACTACTACTTAGCATGTTAGCTAAACCTTCCTTCAACCCTAAACTTAACCCCTTGCCTAGCTAATGTTAGCCACCTAGCTAACGTTAGCAACAACAAATTAGAATTCGTAACATATCATACGTTCTGCAAATTGGTAACACATGGTACGAATTATGTTACACATTGCAATTCGTAACATATTCTAGATATTGCAATTCATAACGTATCATATGAATTGTAATTTGTAACATAGATGAACTAGATGACGGACATCCACAATTAATACACACCATGAAGGCAAAATTATAGAGGAGGAACTTCTTGATGCAATTAAAGCCTTTAAGGCTGGGAAACTCCAGCGCTGGATGGCATACCAGTGGAAGTATACAAAACTTTTTTTTATATACTCAGAGGACCTTTATTAGCATGTTTTAACCACTCCTATATAAATGGTAGATTATCGGACACGCAACAAGAAGGTCTGATATCATTATTACTGAAACAGGACCCAAGTGGTATATATAAAGATCCAGTCCATTTAAAAAATTGGAGGCCTCTTACACTTCAGTGTTGTGATGCAAAAATCCTAGCTAAATGCTTGGCGCATAGAATTAAAAAGGTATTGTCAGATATTATTCATCCTAATCAGACAGGTTTTTACATGGACGATACATTGGAGATAATACAAGACAAGTACTGGAAACAATAGAATACAATTAAATATTCTGGGACACCAGGCCTGATTTTAATAGCTGATTTTGAAAAGGCTTTTGATAAAGTACGACTGGAGTTTATATATAAATGCCTATAATATTTCAATTTTGGGGAATCTCTTATGAAATGGGTTAAAGTTATGTATAGTAACCCTAGGTGTAAAATAGTAAATAATGGCTACATCTCAGAAAGTTTTAAACTGTCTAGAGGAGTAAAACAAGGTTGTCCACTATCAGCATATCTATTTATTATTGCCATCGAAATGTTAGCTGTTAAAATTAGATCCAACAATAATATTAAGGGATTAGAAATCCGTGGCTTAAAAACAAACGTGTCATTGTACGCTGATGATTCATGTTTTCTTTTAAAACCACAATTAGAATCCCTCCAGAGCCTCATATAGGATCTAGATACTTGTTCTAACCTCTCTGGATAAGTGTACTATATTACGTATTGGATCACAAAAAAATGCACATTTTACATTACCATGTAGTTTACCAATGAAATGGTCTGACGGGGATGTGGACATACTCGGTATATAAATCCCAAAAGAAAGAAATGACCTCACTCCACAAATTTTGGGGGGAAAGTTAGCAAAAATAGATAAGATCTTGCTACCATGGAAAGTAAAATACCTGTCTATTTGTGGAAAAATCACCCTGATTAATTCTTTAGTCTATCACAGTTTACCTATTTGCTTATGGTTTTGCCTACACCTAGTGACCTGCTTTTTAAATTATATGAACAAAAAATATTCAATTTAATTTGGAATGGCAAGCCAGACAAAATTAAAAGGGCGTCTTTATATAACGAATATGAATTCAGAGGGCAGAGATTATTAAATATTAAAGCATTAGACCTCTCACTAAAGGCATCAGTCATACCAAAGGTATACTTAAATCCAAACTGGTTCTCTAGTAAATTGGTAGGAATGCCTCACCCCATGTTCAAGAATGGCCTTTTTCCCTTTATTCAGATTACACCTGCACACTTTCGGTGGTTTGAAAAGGAAAATATCTCCAAATTATTGTTCTTTTTTTAAACAAGCCTTAGAAAGTTGGTTGCAATTTCAGTTTAATCCACCTGAAAAGACAGAACAAATAATACAACAAATATTGTGGTTAAACTCAAATGTACTAATTGATAAAAAAAACGTATTTTTCGATGAAATGTTTAAAAAAGGTAGAATTTTAGTCAATGATATCATAAATAGGACTGGTGGAGTTGTCACACATGCAGCTAACACAGACATATGGAAATGTCTGCTCTACCCAAAATTACAACCAACTAATTGCAGCATTACCACAAAAATGGAAGAGGCAAGTAGAAGGGGAAAAAAGTAAGGAACTTGTGTGTCTGCCCTGCATTAAAGAACAGAAATGGTTCAAGAAAAGTGTGATTAATAAAAACATATGCTAATTCCATTTAAGGACCAAAATGGACAGCTGTGCCATATAAATTGCAAAATAGTTGCGAAGAGATTTTCGATGTACCCATTCCATGACACATGGTTTATGAATTGACACGCAAAACAACACCGGATTCAAAACTTCACATTTTTCAATTTAAATTCCTATACAAAATTCTTGCAACCAATAGAATGTTATATATATATATATATATATAACGTCACCCCTCACGTCACCCCGCTCCTCCGCTCTCTCCACTGGCTTCCAGTTGAAGCTCGCATCCGCTACAAGACCATGGTGCTTGCCTACGGAGCTGTGAGGGGAACGGCACCTCCGTACCTTCAGGCTCTGATCAGGCCCTACACCCAAACAAGGGCACTGCGTTCATCCACCTCTGGCCTGCTCGCCTCCCTACCTCTGAGGAAGCACAGTTCCCGCTCAGCCCAGTCAAAACTGTTCGCCGCTCTGGCACCCCAATGGTGGAACAAGCTCCCTCACGACGCCAGGACAGCGGAGTCAATCACCACCTTCCGGAGACACCTGAAACCCCACCTCTTTAAGGAATACCTGGGATAGGATAAAGTAATCCTTCTAACCCCCCCCCCCCCCTTTAAAAGATTTAGATGCACTATTGTAAAGTGGTTGTTCTACTGGATATTATAGGTGAATGCACCAATTTGTAAGTCGCTCTGGATAAGAGCGTCTGCTAAATGACTTAAATGTAAATGTATATACAATCTTCCCAGCTCTGCAGATTCTGCTGTGAGGAGGCAGAGTCATTAGATCATTTATTTTGGTACTGTCCATATGTAGCTCGTTGTTGGTCACAGGTCCAGGAATGGCTGAAGAATTGTAACATTTTCCTAGAACTAACGCTGCAGATAGCAATACTGGGTGATTTGAAAAGCCATAGTCAGTCAATCAATAATATAACAATTATTTTAGCAAAAATGTTCATCTTTAATTTACAATCTGTAGAAGCTATGAGAATAGAAAGGTTCAGTACTTTTGTGAAGCATCACAGCACAGTTGAAAAATATATGGCAAATAGAAATCCAAAATTGATGGTGTTAAGAGATAGATGGGAGGAGTTGAATGGAGCTGAAGGGTGGGACTAATAACAAGATAACCAATGTAAAACATACGGGGTCTGTAAAATGTATATAGGTCCAGAAATGTTGTGAAATAGTACCGTTACAAATAGAAATCAAACTGGATGGACATCAGAAATAGAGGAAGGACTAAAAACAAACAAAATATAACTATTGTAAAATATATTGTGTCTGTAAAAGGTGTATAATATGTATAAATTGAAGGTAGAAGCCTAAGTGTTATTGTTTATTAGTTTACTCCAATTGGGGGAAGGGTGGTAGGTTTAGCGGGGAATAATAAAGGTATATTCTAAAAAAAATTATATGTATGTAGGTATGTGTATATACAGTTGAAGTCGGAAGTTTACACACACTTAGGTTGGAGTCATTAAAACTTGTTTTTCAACCACTCCACAAATTTCTTGTTAACAAACTATAGTTTTGGCATGTCAGTTAGGACATCTACTTTGTGCATGACAAAAGTAATTTTTCCAACAATTGTTTACAGATTATTTCACTTATAATTCACTGTATCACAATTCCAGTGGGTCAGAAGTTTACATACACTAAGTTGACTGTGCCTTTAAACAGCTTGGAAAATTCCAGAAAATGATGTCATGGATTTAGAAGCTTCTGATAGGCTAATTGACATCATTTGAGTCAATTGGAGGTGTACCTGTGGATATATTTCAAGGCCTACCTTCAAACTCAGTGCCTCTTTGCTTGACATCATGGGAAAATCAAAAGAAATCAGCCAAGAAAAAAAATTGTAGACCTCCACAAGTCTGGTTCCTCCTTGGGAGCAATTTCCAAACGCCTGAAGGGACCATGTTCATCTGTACAAACAATAGTACGAAAGTATAAACACCATGGGACCACGCAGCCGTCATACCGCTCAAGAAGTAGACGCGTTCTGTCTCCTAGAGATTAACACACTTTGGTGTGAAAAGTGCAAATCAATCCCAGAACAACAGCAAAGGACCTTGTGAAGATGCTGGAGGAAACAGGTACAAAAGTATCTATATCCACAGTAAAATGAGTCCTATATCAACATAACCTAAAAGGCTGCTCAGTAAGGAAAAAGCCAGTGTTCCAAAACCGTCATAAAAAAGCCAGACTACGGTTTGCAACTGCACATGGGGACAAAGATCGTACTTTTTTGAGAAATGTCCTCTGGTCTGATGAAACAAAAATAGAACTGTTTGGCAATAATGACCATCGTTATGTTTGGAGGAAAAAGGGGGAGGCTTGCAAGCCGAAGAACACCATCTCAACCATGAAGCAAGGGGGTGGCAGCATCATGTTGTGGGGTGCTTTGCTGCAGGAGGGACTGGTGCACTTCACAAAATAGATGGCATCATGAGGGAGAAAAATTACGTGGATATATTGAAGCAACATCTCAAGACATCAGTCAGGAAGTTAAATCTTGGTCGCAAATGGGTCTTCCAAATGGACAATGACCCCAAGCATACTTCCAAAGTTGTGGCAAAATGGCTTAAGGACAACAAAGTCAAGGTATTGGAGTGGCCATCACAAAGCCCTGACCTCAATCCTATAGAACATTTGTGGGCAGAACTGAAAAAGAATGTGCGAGCAAGGAGGCCTATAAACCTGACTCAGTTACACCAGCTCTGTCAGGAGGAATGGGTCAAAATTCACCCAACTTATTGTGGGAAGCTTGTGGAAGGCTACCCAAAACGTTTGACCCAAGTTAAACAATTTAAAGGCGATGCTACCAAATTCTAATTGAGTGTATGTAAACTTCTGACCCACTGAGAATGTGATGAAAGAAATAAAAGCTGAAATAAATCATTCTCTGTACTATTATTCTGACATTTCACATTCTTAAAATAAAGTGGTGATCCTAACTGACCTAAGACAAGGACTTTTTGCTAGGATTAAATGTCAGGAATTGTGAAAAACCGAGTTTAAATGTAATTGGCTAAGGTGTATGTATACTTCCGACTTCAAGTGTATGTATGTATATAAGGATATATGTATGAATGTTTATATATGCATATGTATATGTATGGGTATGTATGTATATGGATATATATATTTACCAAAAGAAGATATGGGGGATTGGAAATGATGCAGACAATTACATTGTTGGAAGCAACAATCTTTCCTCAATATTAAGCTGATCCACCCCTAAAATATTGTAAAAAATACATACCATACGAAACATAACATACCATACTAAT
Source organism: Salmo trutta (assembly GCF_901001165.1). Lineage (NCBI taxonomy): Eukaryota > Metazoa > Chordata > Actinopteri > Salmoniformes > Salmonidae > Salmo > Salmo trutta. The sequence goes on from NC_042987.1 coordinate 31,268,585, forward strand.
TGGAGTGTCCAGGATTTACATTTACTATGTTATGTTTACCCCTGAGTCCAGGTTAAGATCTTGGAAGTTCCCTTTTATCAGTAACCATGCTGCTGTTCCTTGTTCCACCTAACTCGTTTTACTAATCGTCATGGTGTCATGAGCAATGCACACCACAGCAAAAAAAGTAATACGCCTAATTTCTTGTGAAAGATGAACCAAGTGTCATGGTATTTTTTAAGGCTGTCCTATAATCTTCAGAGCAAACAAACAGGACAGGAGGATAACTTTACGATGACGGCAGTTGACTGTCTACTTTTCTGTACAGCCAGTTCTCCTATATCAAATGTATTCAAATGTATTTATTTATACAGCCCTTCTTACATCAGCTGATATTTAAGGCTTGATTGTAGCCTGGGTGGTGGTCTGTTTCTGATCCCTTGCCAACTCCTTATAGAATTGTCATGCCAAACATCAAGATCATGTTTGGCATGACAATGAGTGACAAATAGATCAGGGACCAGGCTACATCTATTGTGGTCTGGGAGGAAACCCAGGCAATATTGTACGCAACAAAGCTGCATGATGTCTTCTGTATAAACAGTTCTCACAAAGTGCCCTGATCCCAGCCGAAAAATATGTTTTTTTTGTTGAAAGTGATCCTTCAGCAATTCGGTTCAAATGCAGTGCATGTTTGATTGATTCCAACCCTCAATGTGTACAGTGCCTAGTGGAAGTTTACACCCTCCTTGCACAGCCTTCACATTTTACTGCCTTAAAATTAAATCTAAAAAGGGATTCAATTATATTTATTTTCTTACAGATCTACACAACCTAGGGGAGAGGGGGGTAAGTTGTGCCAAGGGTTAGTTGAGCCACCCCTTGTTTCTATGGAACCATACACAAAATGAATCATGTGACTAAATATTTAGAGATCATGATTTCATGGAGTGAAGGAAGAAATCACATGGAAAAAGTGGTAAGCAAGTTAGGTCCCCAAAAATTATTTTCACAAAGTCAAATGAATGTATAGTGTTAAGAGGTTTCATGATGCTTGTATCTAAATCAAAGCAGATAGTTGACTGTTTATTACATTTGTTGGGGTCTCTATAAGCTACAATATGAGGTCCTAAACCTAGCATGAAAGTGTGTCCTTGTAGCGGAGTAGGCTAATATAGTCAAAATTGTTGCTTTGGGGTAAATTGTGCCAATATCAACATTTGACCAGAGGCAAGTTGAGCCAATGGCTCCACATACCCCATACAAATTATGATTACATTAGGTCAGTAATATGCATAGCATTTTTGCGATTTGTCATGCATATGAACTCAAGATTTTTCAAAGGTGGTGATAATATTTCATCAACTACAGAATTGTGTAGATCTTACCCCAATCGAGCTCAACCCTGTTCCTAGTCTCAATTTACCCCAGACCTGGGGAAAGTTATGCCAAGAGACCACATTTCTTTGGACAAACTATGTTTTTAAAACTGTTATCTTTACATACATTCTCATTATTTCCAGGAAACACAACATCATGAAATATGTAGATATCTTTGTCTGAAAGAATACTACATTTCTCTTGACGTAGTGATGCCGAATGTTACATTTTCTTTGTCTCAACATACCCCACTCTCCCCTACTCCACCTTTTCAAAGTGAAAGAAAATGATAGAACATTTTCAAATTAATAAAAAATAAAGATGCATTGATTGCATATGTCTTCACACCCCAGAGTTAATACTTGGGGGAAGCACCTTCGGCAGCCATTACAGCTGTGAATCATTTTGAATAAGATCCTACCAACCTTGTACAACTCTTAGGGCAACATACTGAGTGTTCAAAACTGTAGGCGCAGCTCCTCTTTCCATGACATAGACTGACCAGGTGAATACTATGATCCCTTATTGAGGTCACCTGATACATCCCCTTCAATCAGTGTAGATGAAGGGGAGGAGACAGGTTAAAGAAGGATTTTAAGCCTTGAGTCATGGATTGTGTATGTGTGCCATTCAGAGGGTGAATGGGCATGACAAAAGATTTATGTGCCTTTGAACGAGGTAAGGTAGTAGGTGCCAGGCGCACCAGTTTAAGTGTGCCAAGAATTGCAATGCTGCTGGGTTGTTCATGCTCAACAGTTTCCTTGTGTATCAAGAATGGTCCACCCCGAAAGTTAATACAGCCAACTTGACGACTGTGGGAAGCATTTTTAAAATTGTATTTTTTTTTATTTCACCTTTATTTAACCAGGTAAGCTAGTTGAGAACAAGTTCTCATTTACAACTGTGACCTGGCCAAGATAAAGCAAAGCAGTGCGACACAAACAACAACACAGAGTTACACATGGAATAAACAAGCATACTGTCAATAACACAGTAGAAAAAAAGAAAGTCTATATACAGTGTGTGCAAATGGCGTGAGGAGGTAAGGCAATAAATAGGCCATAGTACCGAAGTAATTACAGTTGAGCAAATTAACACTGGAGTGATAGATGAGCAGATGATGATGTGCAAGTAGAAATACTGGTGTGCAAAAGAGCAGAAAAGTAAATAAAAAACAATTATGGGGATGAGGTATATAGATTGGGTGGGCTATTTACAGATGGTCAATGTACAGCTGCAGCGATCGGTTAGCTGCTCAGATAGCTGATGTTTAAAGTTAGTAAGGGAAATATAAGTCTCCAGCTTCAGCGAATTTTGCAATTTGTTCCAGTCATTGGCAGCAGAGAACTGGAAGGAAAGGCGGCCAACGGAGGTGTTGGCTTTGGGGATGACCAGTGAGATATACCTGCTGGAGCGCATGCTACGGGTGGGTGTTGTTATTGTGACCAGTGAGCTGAGATAAGGCAGAGCTTTACCTAGCATAGACTTATAGATGACCTGGAGCCAGTGGGTCTGGCGACGAATATGTAGCGAGGGCCAGCCGACTAGAGCATACAGGTTGCAGTGGTGGGTGGTATAAGGGGCTTTGGTGACAAAACGGATGGCACTGTGATAGACTGCATCCAGTTTGCTGAGTAGAGTATTGGAAGCTATTTTGTAAATGACATCGCCGAAGTCGAGGATCGGTAGGATAGTCAGTTTTACGAGGGTATGTTTGGCGGCGTGAGTGAAGGAGGATTTGTTTCGAAATAGGAAGCCGATTCTAGATTTAATTTTGGATTGGAGATGTTTAATATGAGTCTGGAAGGAGAGTTTACAGTCTAGCCAGACACCTAGATATTTGTAGTTGTCCACATATTCTAAGTCAGAAACGTCCAGAGTAGTGATGCTAGTTGGGCGGGTGGGTGCGGGCAGCGAATGGTTGAAACGGTTTTACTAGCATTTAAGAGCAGTTGGAAGCCACGGAAGGAGTGTTGTATGGCATTGAATCTCATTTGGAGATAGTTAACACAGTGTCCAGAGAAGGGCCAGATGTATACAGAATGGTGTCGTCTGCGTAGAGGTGGATCAGGGAGTCAACCGCAGCAAGAGTGACATCGTTGATATATACAGAGAAAAGAGTCGGCCCGAGAATTGAACCCTGTGGTACCCCCATAGAGACTGCCAGAGGTCTGGACAACAGGCCCTCTGATTTGACACACTGAACTCTATCTGAGAAGTAGTTGGTGAACCAGGCGAGGCAGTCATTTGAGAAACCAAGGCTGTTGTCAGCCGATAAGAATACGGTGATTGACAGAGTCGAAAACCTTGGCCAGGTCGATGAAGACGGCTGCACAGTACAGTCTTTTATCGATGGCGGTTATGATATCGTTTAGTACCTTGAGTGTGGTTGAGGTGCACCCGTGACCAGCTCGGAAACTGGATTGCACAGCGGAGAAGGTACGGTGGGATTCGAAATGGTCAGTGATCTGTTTATTAACTTGGCTTTCAAAGACTTTAGAAAGGCAGGGCAGGATGGATATCGTTCTATAACAGTTTGGGTCTAGAGTGTCACCCCCTTTGAAGAGGGGGATAACCGTGGCAGCTTTCCAATCTTTAGGGATCTCGGACGATACGAAAGAGAGGTTGAACAGACTGGTAATAGGGGTTGCAACAATGGCGGCGGATCATTTCAGAAAGAGAGGGTCCAGATTGTCTAGCCCAGCTAATTTGTATGGGTCCAGGGTTTGCAGCTCTTTCAGAACATCTGCTATCTGGATTTGGGTGAAGGAGAAGCTGGGGAGGCTTGGGCAAGTAGCTACGGGGGGTGCGGAGCTGTTGGCCGGGGTTGGGGTAGCCAGGACGAAAGCATGGCCAGCCGTAGAGAAATGCTTATTGAAATTCTCGATTATCGTGGATTTATCGGTGGTGACAGTGTTACCTAGCCTCCGTGCAGTGGGCAGCTGGGAGGAGGTGCTCTTACTCTCCATGGACTTTACAGTGTCCCAAAACATTTTAGAGTAAGAGCTACAGGATGCAAATTTCTGTTTGAAAAAGCTAGCCTTTGCATTCCTGACTAACTGCGTGTATTGGTTCCTGACTTCCCTGAAAAGTTGCATTTCGCGGGGACTATTCGATGCTATTGCAGTCCGCTACAGGCTGTTTTTGTGCTGGTCAAGGGCAGTCAGGTCTGGAGTGAACCAAGGGCTATTCGGTTCTTAGCTCTACATTTATTGAAAAGGGCATGCTTATTTAAGATGGTGAGGAAATTACTTTTAAAGAACGACCAGGCATCCTCGACTGACGGGATGAGGTCAATATCCTTCCAGAATACCCGGGCCAGGTCGATTAGAAAGGTCTGCTCGCAGAAGTGTTTTAGGGAGCGTTTGACAGTGATGAGTGGTGGTCGTTTGACCGCGGACCCATAGCGGATGCAGGCAATGAGGCAGTGATCGCTGAGATCCTGATTGAAAACAGCAGAGGTGTATTTGGAGGGTAAGTTGGTCAGGATAATATCTATGAGGGTGCCCATGTTTACGGTTTTAGGGTTGTACCTGGTGGGTTCCTTGATCATTTGTGTGAGAATGAGGGCATCTAGCTTAGATTGTAGGACTGCCGTGGTGTTAAGCATATCCAAGTTTAGGTCACCTAACAGAATGAACTCTGAAGATAGATGGGGGCAATCAATTCACATATGGTGTCCAGGGCACAGCTGGGAGCTGAGGGGGGTCTATAACAAGCGGCAACAGTGAGAGACCTATTTCTGGAGAGATTAATTTTTTTAATTAGAAGCTTGAACTGTTTGGGCATAGACCTGGAAAGTATGAAAGTAGATTGCAACTTCTCCCCCTTTGGCAGTTCTATCTTGACGGAAAATGTTGTAGTTGGGGAAGGAAATCTCAGAATTTTTGGTGGCCTTCCTTAGCCAGGATTCAGACACGGCAATGACATCAGGGTTGGCGGAGTGTGCTAAAGCAGTGAGTAAAACAAACTTAGGGAGGAGCCTTCTGATGTTAACATGCATGAAACCAAGACTTTTTCGATTACAGAAGTCAACAAATGAGAGTGCCTGGGGACACGCAGGGCCTGGGTTAACCTCCACACAACAGAGGAGGAGTAGGATGAGGGTACGGCTAAAGGCTATCAAAACTGGTCATCTAGTGCGTTGGGGACAGAGAATAAAGTGAGCAGATTTCTGAGCGTGGTAGAATAGATTCAGGGCATAATGTACAGACGGGTATGGTGGGGTGCGGGGACAGTGGAGGTAAACCCAGGCACTGAGTGATGATAAGAGAGGTTGCATCTCTGGACGGGCAAGTTATGCTGGGTGAGGTCACCACATGTGTGGGAGGTGGGACAAAGGAGGAATCTGAGGCATGTTGAGTGGGACTAGGGGCTCCGCAGTAAACTAAGACAATAATAACTATCCTAAACAACAGTGTACAAGGCATATTGACATTTGAGAGAGACATAAAGCGAGGCATAAAGCAATCACAAGTGTTGATTGGGAGAGCTAGCTAAGGCAACAATGGGTAAGACAACAACAGCTAATCAGCTAAGACAACAACAACAGGTAAAATGTCGATGAACGGGCAGAGAGGGTCGGTTAACTACACACAGGGCCTGAGTTGGGGCCGACAGATAAACAAAAAATAAACAAAATGGAGTACCAATATTTAATGAACAGTCCAGCAGGCATCAGCTATGTAGCCAAGTGATCATAGGGTCCAGTGAACAGCAATAGATGGAACAGGGAAGCCACGGGGTAGTCGTTACTACTCTAGCACGCGGGAGACACAGCGTTTAAAGTTAGCAGGCCGGGGTAAGTAGAAGCGTCTGCTCCGACATCCGGCAAAGTCCGGTTGAGGGCACAGCAGATGGAGTTAAGTGGGCGGACCAGTCGTGGTGGTACGGCGGGGCGCCTTGTCGACAAAGGGTCCAGACCAGATGGCGAAAGAGGTATTGTAGTTGTAGTAATTTTGTTTGTTAGCCGGGAGATGCGCCTGGCTCACGGCTAACTGGTGCTAGCTTCGGGGCAGGGGCTTTAGCCTCTATAGCCACTCGGTAGCAGCGATGATCCGATGCACAGGTCCAGAGCTACGGCAAGGATCCGGTGGAGTGGTGGATTCTAGCCGTGTTGGGGTAGAGTCCGGAAGGCATCGGCTGAGTAGCCGGGTTATCACAGAGTAGGCCGGGAGGTGGGCCTGGCTCAGGGCTAGCTTCGGGCTGGGTCACTCGGTGGCAGCTAGCTAGCTGGGATGATCAGGAGTAATGGTCCAGGGTTTATGGCAGGAATCCGGCATTAACAGTCCGATGCTGGCAAGTATTATCCAGGCAAAAAAAAACGGCTGGAGTCTGTGCAGGACGAAAGGCCACTAGCAGTGGCTAACAATGGCTAAATAGCTAGTAGCTAATTAGCTTCTGATGGCTAGCTTCTGATGGAGGTTCTGGCTATAAGGTCTAAAAAAAATAGCGGATCCGGAAGGTATATTTAATTTAAAAATGGAAAAGAGATTGAAAATAAATTGAAATATATACAAAAAAGACGAAAAATACAAAGTACACGAAAGGACGACAAACCACATCTGCACTGCTATGCCATCTTGAGAAAAAAACGAAAAAAACATGGGCCAGCATCCCTGTGGAACACTTTCGACACCTTGTAGAGTCCATGCCCCAACGAATTGAGGCTGTTCTAAGGGCAAAAGTGGTTGCAACTCAATATTAGGAAGATATTGTTCTTGTTAAAATTGCTCAATCTCAGTAAATTTGGTTGGGAATTAGTGATGGACATACATATTCAGACATTCTGATTTTCCAGCAGATGTAAGTCAGGACTGAGACTGGACCATTCAGGAACACTCAACACCTCTTGGAAAGCCCTTCTGGTGTCTTTGGAATAAAAATGTGTGTAATGGTCCCACTGAAAAATACAACTATCCCAGGGTTAGGTTTTCAGAAGACTTGGGCAGGTTTTCTTTTCACTTTTTACCTGGACCTTGATCCTTTCATATTTCTTTTGATCCTGACAAACTCCCCTGCCACTGACAAGCATAAAGATAACATGATGCCGCCACCACAAGACTTGAAAATACAGAGGATCAACAACATTATATAAATATAATACAACACAACACAGGGCGACTCCAACGCCATGATTAAGTTTACAGACAACACAACAGTGGTAGGCCTGATCACCGACAACGACGAGACAGCCTATAGCGACTTGCCGGGTGGTGCCAGAATAACAACCTATCCCTCAACGTAACCAAGACTAAGGAGATGATTGTGGACTATAGGAAAAGGAGCACCGAGCACACCCCCATTCTCATCGACGGGGCTGTAGTGGAGCAGGTTGAGAGCTTCAAGTTCCTTGGTGTCCACATCAACAACAAACTAGAATGGTCCAAACACACCAAGACAGTTGTGAAGAGGGCACGACAAAGCCTATTCCCCCTCAGGAAACTAAAAAGATTTGGCATGGGTCCTGAGATCCTCAAAAGGTTCTACAGCTGCAACATCGAGAGCATCCTGACCGGTTGCATCACTGCCTGGTACGGCAATTGCTCGGCCTCAAGGCACTTCAGAGGGTAGTGCGTACGGCCCAGTACATTACTGGGGCTAAGCCGCCTGCCACCCAGGACCTCTACACCAGGCGGTGTCAGAGGAAGGCCCTACAAATTGTCAAAGACCCCAGCCACCCCAGTCATAGACTGTTCTCTCTACTACCGCATGGCAAGCGGTACCGGAGTGCCAAGTCTAGGACAAAAAGGCTTCTCAACAGTTTTTACCCCCAAGCCATAAGACTCCTGAACAGGTAACAAAATGGTTACCCGGACTATTTGCATTGTGTGCCCCACCCCCCCAACCCCTCTTTTACACTGCTGCTACTCTGTTTATCTTATATGCATAGTCACTTTAACTATACATTCATGTACATACTACCTCAATTGGCCCGACCAACCAGTGCTCCCACACATTGGCTAACCGGGCTATCTGCATTGTGTCCCACCACCCGCCAACCCCTCTTTTACGCTACTGCTACTCTCTGGTCATCATATATGCATAGTCACTTTAACCATATCTACATGTACATACTACTTCAATAAGCCTGACAAACCGGTGTCTGTATATAGCCTTGCTACTGTTATTTTCAAATGTCTTTTTACTGTTGTTTTATTTCTTTACTTACCTACACACACACACCTTTTTTTCGCACTATTGGTTAGAGCCTGTAAGTAAGCATTTCACTGTAAAGTCTACACCTGTTGTATTCGGCACACGTGACAAATACACTTTGATTTGAAACCCTCTGTATTTTCAAGTGTTGCGGTTGGCGGCATCATGTTATGTGTATGCTTGTCATCGGCGGGGACAAGGATAAAAATAAATATGAAAGGAGCAAACTGAGTCTTCAGTTCGGACTTACATTTGCTTTAAAAATTACGGAAACAAGGTTTCAATATTGCTGTCCATCAATGATTCCCAACCATTTCTACAGAGCTTGAGCAATTTTGACAAAATCAATGGAAATACAGTTGCACTAAGTTGGTAGAATCTTATTCAAAATGATTCACAGCTGTAATGGCTGCCAAAGGTGCTTCCATCAAGTATTAACTGGGGTGTGAAGACATACACAATCAAGACATTTTAATGTATTTGTAATTAATTAGGAAAGGTTTCTATCATTTACTTTCACTCTGAAAATGTGGAGTAGCAAATCATTATGAAATGTAATCCTTTTTTAGATACAATTTTAAGGCAACAAAATGTGAAGACTGCAATGGGTGTATAAACATTCACTAGGCACTGTGTACACCAACAACAAAAAATGTCTCCCTCGTGTGGTTGAAATTCAATACTGACTGCGTCACAAGTCAGCCTCAGCACTAAGTCCACCAGCCTTCAACTGACTGGAATTAAAATGGAATTGACCCCAACTGACAGGAGGCTGGTGAGGGGATGAGGGCTCATAATTACTGGAATAAAGTGAATGGAATGGTACAAACACAAGGAAATTGTGTATGTGTGATGTGTCAGTACCATTCCATTTCAGCCATTACTAGGAAACCGTCCTCCCGAATTAAGGTGCCACCAGCTACCTGTGCTGCAGCTCTATCCCCATTTATCCTCGTCACAGGTTTGACTGAACTCATGCCTACATGTTAAACTTACTGACAAAATACTCATGGAGACCTCTTTCTTTTCTTACATATTTTATTATTATTATTTTTTTAATCATTGCATCATCCTAAGGAAAGAACCGTACAGAAGTAAGAGTACCTGTTTGAGACAACTCCGAAGCAAGCTGTACACAGAAAACAAAAGAAAAAATGTTGCATCTGAATTATCTAAGACAGACTGGAAAAAGATGAGAAGAATAATAATCTTCCCTACATAAAGATTGTGCACACCACAACCAGGAGAGAAGACTCCCACTGGTTCACCAACAGTGCTCCCTCTGAGTTCAATTGCACTTTGGTGTAGAGTAGCTTTATCAGAGTCTGGTTCATGTCCATTTACCGTTTTGAAAAAAGGGAAAAACATGATGCCACATCTCGCTACAATAAGAATCATATTATCATACTGTACTTTGATTTCTCCAAAGCAAAGAAAGGCTTGTCAAAATGTACTGCACCAGACATGCATTCTACGACTGTCACATGATCACAAACACCACCTAGGATGAAATCTACATTGAAGGGTTGCAGAGATTAGATAACAGAAGTAAATGAAAGCATCATTTTTAATTGAGTCTGTTTTGAATGACAGAGAGCAAGTCAACAAATGTACTGCATTTCTCCATCTTAGTGAGACGAGGATGACCTCTTAGTGCAAAATCGAAACCCATGCCTTTTCACATTCCCAATTTCCAAATGAAAATGTACTAGTTGGCTAAACCTCTCTCTCACTCTTGAAAAGCAGTCTGAAAACGAAAGCCTCCCAAATCATCTATGGTGTAATCTACAGCCAAAACCTAACTTGAGACTTGCGACTAACTCCAAAAAATGTATGTATTATTATATATAATTTAAAAAAAATCTCCCATTGACATCAATGCACGATGTGCAAAAACGCAAAGTTAAGATTGTCTAAAGTTTGGCTGTGCATACACAAGGTTCAGTCTAAGAAGATGTAGTCAGCAGTACAGAAGGTAAAGGAACATCATTTAGAGGACTGCCTTTAAAATGCAACCAATCCGTTGGAAAACGGCCTATGTGTCATCGATATGTGTCTGAAAAATGTATTCTAATGTCAAAATTTACTACAAAGTGTAAATAGGATAATTTTTGTCATAAAGTCAGTCTGGTCTAAAACGGAGTCTGGAACATCCGTGTGTCACAACAGGTTAATTAATGTTGGGTTTTGATTCGACAATGTCCATTTACCCACTAACATGGGATGAACAGCTGCGGTGATTGCTCTCTATCCAATAGCATACACAGTAAGGCAGACGTGCTCAGCAGCTCAGACTTTTAACATAAGACAATGCGTCTCGGATTTTTTTACTTGAGAAATACTGCACCAAACACCTTAGTCAGATTTCTAATTTTGCAACTAAAACATCCTCGGCCAAAAAGTCTAAATTAATTACAGATTTCTTGAGTTATCCTAGATTCATTATGGGATTTTGAGGAAGGGAAATAGGCTTCTAGTGTCTAATGGGGGACAAACATCATTAACCAAATGAGGAATCGGTCAGGAAACACACCTCCAAGACTGAAATCTACTTTTTCTAATGAGAAACAGAAAAACACATGCCAATCAGCGTGTTCAGCCTCTCTTTAATGATTCTAAGCCACCCAGGGACCATTCTGCCCTGGGTGCCATTTAAAAAAAAATATTGTCGATTTTATTCTAAGCAGACGATGGTAACAATTCTTATTTTGTCATATTGAGGGAGCACTGTTTGACAAGTAAAAAACCACAACATCTAAACAAAAAGAATAAGCAGTCATAACATCTTCAAGTTTAAAATGACAGAGGAAAGAAATAAATCAAATCAATCTATCAGAGTCATTTTTAGTGACAGACAGATTGATTCTCAAACGCATACTTGCTATTTGGTTAATTAGATATCGTAAACATTTGTACTTTTCTGTATGGAGGAAAATATTCAAGCTAGCTTATTTGATAGATTCTGTACGGTTATCATTAACAAACAAAAACAAACAAAACAAACACTTGGACAGACAAATCAATTGGCTTAAAAGCCAAATTAAAAACAAACCCTACTCAGGCACCTGAAAGGAACACTTTCTAATGCCATCATTGTTCCATGTATAAAGGTCTGTTATTCACCGAAGGAGTGTTTCTGAACCATTTACATTTGTACCTTAACTATTGTTGTTGGCAACATGTTTGGATGGTATAAAGTATGTGTTTTCTAGTGCATTTGGGGGGACTTTATCCAATGATTAATAAATGCCCCGCTCTTCGAATCATACATTATTTTCATACCATCTCAAACACTCCCCTGGTGAAACTTTCAAACTGCCTCCTTTTGCTAAATAAAAAACACAACCAGAATCTCAAACTGAGAATACACGTTCATGTCAAAATCAAAATAATTGCCACCATGATCTGAAATAAAGGAAAATAAAAAGGTGCTTTCCCCATCCTATGGACAAAGCAGATCTGTATAGGAAACTATTTTCTGCTCAAAAAAACTATCTTATGATCTTAAAAATATACAGGCTGTAGTCTAGATAGCAGCTAGTCCCAGTGTTGATCAGCTCTGTTGTCACTGCCCTTGGTAGGATAGCAACAATGGAGCTTTGCTGAAAGACACTGGTGTCAAGGCTACTGATAATCTCGACTCAGACTTGATACAAACACATATGTGTGAGTTGGTTAAATGGGGCCAAGGTTGACCAATCAGTATGATATCATCATGGACAACTAGATTGAGAGCTGCATTTTAAACATAGATGAGCCTCCCTCCTCTTCATTATAATTATTATGGGTCAATTAAAATCAATAGAACCACAATCAAAAAAGAAGGAAAGCTTGCTGTTGATTATGATAAAGCTCAGTTTCTGGAAACTAGAAATCACTTGGCCCACTGATGAAATGCTGCTGTGGCACGTCAATAGACATGTTACCATATAAGCTCTGATTAAGTTAGCTTCTGTTTCTGATCCGTTTACAGCATAATTAAATCAGAATTATATAACCCAAAACAATATGTCAAGATATATTTCAATATATTTCTTCCAAATATGCTTCAAACCTAAATATTCATCAAACGTAATAAATGTTAATTACTTGTATTCAGTAAATGATATGGTAGAAGTATGATACCTTATTACAGGTATTTTGGACCAGAGATAAGCAATAATGGGTAATTCATCTGATCATTTTGGAGGGTGCTCGGACACATGCTGTTTCACGATAACAGGGTAAAGGACAATTCAAAGCAACTTCTGCTCCAAGAAAAAGCACAACAATGGTCAACTCACCCTGATCCCTCTTCCGCAAACCAATCTCATTGGGCACAACCACTGAAACACGATCACTGCACAAATGTTAACATTAATGTTAATGCAAGTGACGTTAATGTGACTCCATGACATTCATATAGCATTAGAGAGCTGAGGACCGACCAATTATACCGATTGCATATTAGCTAGCTTCCCTTTCATTTGGTTTGAAACGGGTCACCCATTTTCAAATGGGAAATGGGTAGGCCTGACACAATCAAAACCAGACACGGAACACAGTTTTATAGTATATACAGTTAAACAATTGAATCATGAAAAACAGCAATAATGGACATTAGTCCCTCTTGCCTCAATGTCAATTTCAAAACAGGTTCAGAATACAGGCTACTATTTCAACGTTTGTCATGCCTCCACCCTATGTATTGTGTAAGGGGACACCAAAGTTTTTTTCACTTTGATTCACAAAGAAAGTCAGATAAAACATCCCTGACATGGGACGCTTAATAAAAAAACACTATCATGGCTTACTGAGCTTCACTGACATGGTTTAGGATTAATTCATACTTTTTTAGACCTAGACACACTCAATTAAGGAGTGTGGAACAGGAAAAAGCACATTCACAAAATGATGGTCCGACGGACTGTAGATAAATACGTCAGTAGCTGGGTAAACTGGATCTGAATTCACAGGGTATTGATGTGAAAACACAGAAATACTGCATGCATTCAATTGAGTGCTTATGGAATGAGATTCGGCTTATTAAACAAAACGCGGTGTTGGGCTACGACTGTGTATTCACATTTCTATCCACTCTAGGTTTGATTCAATAAACTATACAACAAACCCCAAAGGAAACTGCCTCGCTCACTGAAGAGCACCAAGCAATAGCCACAAAAAAAGAACAAAAGAGAAGCATAACTAAACAAACAACCTCCATAACTCGCACCACACACACACACACACACACACACACACACACACACACACACACACACACACACACACACACACACGCATACACACACACACACACTAAAGGAAAGACGATAACTATGCTCATTTGCCAGTTCTCTTCGAGGGTTGACATTAGTTGCCTGGCTACTCAGACTCCTTTCTCCAGCCAAACGCTATGCCACACCCCCGGACGTTAGTTTCTTACGCAATACCCCCCCGACCCGTCACCGAATGCAAATATATTCGGGGCCACCTGATTGGTCCAGAAACCGATGGGTTGGGCCAGAGCCAGAACACAAGTGGGTAAAGCGGCGGTTTGAAAATTCGTCATTGGCTTTGACACTAATTGGTTAGAGATGATCCAATCGCTGATTACTTTATTTTGCACAACGCCCCTCCTCACCACAAATGACTTCAATGATGGTAGTCTCGGACTAAAGTATGTAGCGAACGACAGAGAAGCGGAAGAATTTAGTGCGGGTCGTCAGGCTATGACATTGGCAAATGCTTTTTAAACAAAGACTACAGTACACTGTGGCTCTGTCTACAGGAGAGAAGCTCTTCTGACAAAAAGACAAGAGCTAAGTAACACAGACAGAGAAGGCACTTCTTAACTTTGTGATTCATACTCTTTTATATCCCTCTCAAGGCACCCAACTAATGTCACTCTGAGTTTAATTCTTGTCTAGTCTTTTGGCCAAGAACTGTGCAAAGCACCATTAAACCGTACCAATGTATTTATCCTTAACATCATTTTTTGTCTCCAACCAACATTTGTACCATCTAATTTCCCATAACTAATTAACCAATCCACTTGCATGACTGTTCAATTGCAGTATTTACGCATCATACTTAATCTGTATTACCAAAAGAGCGAAAATAAATCACACTTTGAGCAAATTATCATGTTTAGAACTGCCCAAAAAGGAGTGGCCATCATTCTACAAATGTTCCCTCTTTCTCAACGAATCTAAATGCAGCACTTAAATCAAGTCACCAAATTTAAATCCTCGATATCCTCAGTTTCATTACATGATGTTTCTTTAAAGGGAAAATCCATTCAATAAAATTGTTTCGATTTTTTTCTGTTGATACAGTCCTAAAAAATACCAAAGATAGTTTGAGTGGATTTTCCCTTTAAGTCAAGAATCAACCTTCAAATTTTGGCTGAAGTGTATTCATACAAACAAAGTCTATGCTATGGAAAAGGAATAGAAGCATTGGCAAAGTAAGTCCCTGAAGCCACATAACAAAAGTACTGCTCAGTACCCGTGGAGGGATTCACTAAACAGTGAGTGTGTCTGTAAATCTCCATGTATTCTTATTCACTTACTATTGTTTGTGCAATATACTGGTCTACGACATGAGACGTACACACTTAAAACAGCACGAGTACTAGGGCTAGTGTCTAGGTACTATCCAAAAGAAGGATTTACATGCATTCCGTACTTATAGAAAATCTCTCGAACCTCCGTGGTCATGCTCAAAACGGATCAGATATTTTTTTGCTACATGAAAGACATCCTTCATTTGGCTCAAGTTTAGCTGGATACTGTGCATCCTCCAGCAGTTTCCCCTGCGGGGGGACACAGTTGGAAAGGAAAGCATTCAATACTTTCTGTTTGCATGTTTACGTACAGCAAATACAGCTTTTAGACTGACAGTCACACTGCCTGTTACTGTCTGTAGATATATGGGTCATATAACAGCTTTCTACAATAATCTGTTTGTTTCTTATGTACAACAATGTTCTACAGCTCTGTGAATCAAGCTTGTGTCAAATAAAAACAACAGTCAAGCTCAAAGAGGAAGTACTGTGAGTAGTAGTAACGCTGTGACAAAAGCAAATGCTTGTGAGAATAACATTGTACTAGACAGGCTTCCTAGAGACTAAGCCATACAGTACCGAGAGTTAAGATCCAATAGATTGATGCTCTGTGAGTATATTCATGTAGAAAACACCAAGAATACTAACAGTAATACCATAGTCAATTATGGCTACAGGCTATAGTATAAAAGAAAGCACTAGAAGCAGAGTTGGGGTCAATTCCATTTGAATTCCACTCAATTCAGAAAGTATATTAAATTCCAATGTAAAATGTTCCTCATTGAAAAGCATTAAAGATCATTGGAATTGGAATTTCAGTGTACTTCCTGAAATGACTGGAATATAAATGGAATTGACCCCAACCCTGACGAGAACAGAAATGTAGAAACGAGCATGGAGAGATTTCTCCACTAGCCATGATTAAACGAAAAAGGGAAACTTGAATCCCTTTAGAAACTGTATTCATCAATACACTATATATTTGATCTATTGTGAATATCATCTATATATTCACAATACACCAAATATATCACATCTCTTTTCATAAAGAATTTATATCTTACAACAAACTGGAGGAGAGCCCACGGCAGTTTCATGGAAATTGGACTTAAAAAACAATATCTATATATATATATATTTCTAAAGCTGTAGTTTGCTCTCCCTCCCACCACCCACCCACCCACCCACCCCACAGTCCCCTTCTTTCCCAACACAGGCTTGTGGTCAATCAAGGCTCTCTATGGCACTTAAGCAAGCTTTTTATAGAATCTAATAGTTTGACCCTCCACCCCAGCCCTCCTTTTCAGCACCATGCATCTGAAAGCTGGCATCAACTTCCCTTTCCCCCAAAATCTATTCTACATCCAGTATCTTTACCCTCCAGCTTCCCGACTCTCTCCTTTCCTCTCTCACTCCCTCTTGCTCTTCTAACTATGGTCTGAAAGCTTATATCATAACTGTGTGCTTATGTTGTTTTTCGTCTACGAACACGTCTATGTTTTTTGTCTCATGTTTACTGTGGCTGGTACTGTAGTACGTAGTGTGCTTGATTTGCCATGCTTTAGAAGCTCTGGTCTCCATTGGGGGTTGTCATGCCACGCTGCCCCTCATCTGGGGTGCTGCTGCTAGGTCTGGGTGAGGACCGGGTAGGCCAGGGTTACATTCAGCTGGTCGTTGTGTTGGACCAGGGACTCGTGCTTGTAGTGGAGCACCAGGTCCTTCAGGGAGCCGTAAAGGTTGTAGGGCTCGGCGAAGCCATAGCCTTTGTCCGTCTTGTAGATGACGCAGTGCTTGGCATCGCCATCCACACTGGGGGAGACACAGTGATTACAATTTTATGCAAACAAACAAACATAAAGATTTCCTTAGTAATTAAAAACCAAAACAACATTTTAGTTATACATTAGGGTTGGTCTGAAGCCAAAAAATAAAGGAAATTCACAATCATCACAAGCCCCAACTTTACCCATGCGCTACCAAGGTTTTTCAGGGCACAGCTTTGACCTACTCCACACTGTAAAAAACATCCTGTTGTTTTTACGGTAACTTACTGGTAGCCAGTTACCTGTAAGTTACTGTAAAAAAGGTACAATATATTATGTAAAATTCCAAAGCAACTGTAAAGTTTACAATGTACTGTTAAACCAAAGTTTCAATGGAATTTAAGGTTGAATACTGTACTTTATTTTTACAATAACTTACAGGTAACTGGCTGACAATAAGTTACAGTACAAACGACAGGATTGTTTTTACAGTGCAGTAGCTATATGGGTCTCCCCTTTGTTGTCTACTGGTGTCCGCTTCAAATCAATGGCACAGTGTACAAATGTCATTTGAGGGGATGCCAACAACATCTATTTAAAATTGGCAAGTAAGAATAGGGATATATAGTATGTGGTTTTAGTTACAACCACATACTATATTCCTACTTGCCAATTTTAAATAGATCAACCCATCAATGAATAATCTTAGCTCTTTCAACTGACACAAAAGGACATGTAACACATTGAAATAAACACTCACACTACAGAGCAGGCATAGGAGCCCTTCTGCGTCTGGCTCTCTCGGATGAGGAAGGTGCCGTCACACTTGTCCCTCAGCAGCTCCTCTGCCTGGGTGCGCTTGATGTCACCCATGTACCAGGTGCCGTCGTCGTGGTGGGGCGAGCCTTCGTCCTCCTCCACCAGCCAGTAGGAGCTGTAGGAGGGAGATAAAAAAAGAAAACATATTTAACCTTTATTTAATTAGGCAAGTTAGTTAAGAACAAATTCTTATTTACAACGACGGCCTGCCCGGGCCAAACCCGGACGGCGCTGGGCCAATTGTGCACCGCCCTTTTATTTTTTTACATTTTATTTCACCTTTATTTAACCAGGTCGGCTAGTTGAGAACAAGTTCTCATTTACAACTGCGACCTGGCTAAGATAAAGCAAAGCAGTGCGACACAAACAA
Organism: Salmo trutta; assembly: GCF_901001165.1. Lineage (NCBI taxonomy): Eukaryota > Metazoa > Chordata > Actinopteri > Salmoniformes > Salmonidae > Salmo > Salmo trutta. The sequence goes on from NC_042987.1 coordinate 31,286,601, forward strand.
CAACACAGAGTTACACATGGAAAAAACAAGTGTACAGTCAATAACACAATAGAAAAAAAGAAAGTCTATATACAGTGTGTGCAAATGGCATAAGGAGGTAGGCAATAAATAGGCCATAGTAGCGAAGTTATTCACAATTTAGCAGATTAACACTGGAGTGATAAATGAGCAGATGATGATGTGCAAGTAGAGATACTGGTGTGCAAAAGAGCAGAAAAGTAAATAAAAACAATATGGGGATGAGGTAGGTAGATTGGGTGGGCTATTTACAGATGGGCTATGTACAGCTGCAGCGATCGGTTAGCTGCTCAGATAGCTGATGTTTAAAGTTAGTGAGGGAAATATAAGTCTCCAGCTTCAGCAATTTTTGCAATTCATTCCAGTCACTGGCAGCAGAGAACTGAAAGGAAAGGCGGCCAACGGAGGCGTTGGCCCTATGGGACTCCCAATCATGGCCGGATGTGATGCAGCCTGGATTCGAACCAGGGAATGCAGTGACGCCTCTTTCACTGAGATGCAGTGCCTTAGACCGCTGCGCCACTCGGGAGCCCAAAGATGGGGCGGTTAATGACTTATCGTCTTACCGGATGTCTTTCTAAATCCTTTATAACAGTTTTAGGTTTATTATTAGATGTATTTTGGTGCTGCAGACGTTTGGGGAGATGGTGCAGAGTTTAAAAGCCTTGGGGCCTTTTAGGGAAAGACAACATGATCATTGTCAGTGGGCAGAATTGGTTGCAATGATGTAACTATGTCATCTTATAAAATGTATTTTTACAACCAGAATATGACATACATTTGACGTCAATACAGAATAAGGCAATAGTTTCAAATTCAACATTTACAGATGGCCAGATGTGTAAATGCCAGATGGGCTGGTTAATATTTTGCCTATTTCGGCCTGTCCAACAACTTTTTTTAAGCAAAATTATAATGGGGGTAAAATGGGCAGGTGTATTAGAAATGCCAGAGCCGATTTCTGGTTCCAGTCCGCTCCTGCCCATGTACGTAGCTCTTAACAAGCGATCTAATCACTTGTCAAACATTCCTTCTTCATCACTTACTCTTCTGCCTCGTTCTTTATGCCCAGCCATTCATTAATCTTCTTCTGCCTCGTCCCCTTCTGTGTCAACCACCTGCAAGACCAAAGAAAGAGAATTTGACTCCATTCCTCTTCAATTAAGTTCACAAATACTCATAGAAAAGAATAAGAAGCATAACATAGCATCATATAGCCTAGCATTGTATAGCCTAGCATTGTATAGCCTAGCATTGTATAGCCACCCAACCAACATGTCCAGGTGGGGAGCAAAGGCTCTACATGGTTATCTTAGCTGGTACACATTTGGGTTGACCTTTTGGGCAAGACATGGAAAAACCGAGTGAATATGGTCAGGGTCTGTCTATGGGACCCAGTTGGGCCTACTACCAGGGTCGCACATGGGAAAACCCATGTGGACTATAACATGGGTCCTAAATGGGCGCTGAATCATTTTTCACATTGGCAATCTGGGTGTTCGTTTTTCAGGAATTATGATTGGGACCCAATCGGGTTAACCATTTAAGTCACACACAGGCAAACCCCATAGGTCCCAAATGGGCCCTTTACCATTTATAAAGGGGCTATCTGGTGTGAATATGGCCAGGGATTGTCTCTGGGACCCCGTTGGGCATAGCACCTGGGTCATGCATTAGAAAACCTGTCCATGGAGAAAACCCCTGTGGGTTATAGTGTGGGTCCAAAATGGGCCCGGAATACTTTTTTAATGCGCTGTAAAAACGCCATCTAATGAAATGTAGAGAAGTTAAATTAACAAAGTTGTGTCAACATTTTCATGTTCGTGCGGGTTTAATTGTGACGTATTATATCATGCTGGTGAAATTCCTGTCAACATAATGTTTGCCTGAAAAGCCATTAGCTAGTGCGTGCTGTCACATTTTCTTTAAAGACTCGTGCACATTCAATATTTTGAGGAGCAAGGGCATATGACTGAATTTCAAATTCAGGCGCTAAACCAAAGACTGTACAGTAAACATTGGGGTTCTAACTCCATGTCAAGGCAAGACAACGGGAGCTGGGAATCTACCAAGTGATTTGATCGGTAAGTGTTATGGACTATATGTGATGTTTTTTGTGTGGTTAGCTAGCTAATCAGTTTCGGTATTTTCTGATGTTGCCTGGCTGCAGACTTGTTATAACGATGGCTAGCTAGCTAGCTAGCTAGCTAATGTTTGGCATTGTTTCTAGTAAGCTAGCTAACGCTATGTTTCTAACTCAAGACGAGCTGAAACAATGTGGCTAGCTAGCTCAAAAATCCTCCTTATTGTCGAGGTAGCTATCTAGGCGCGTCACGAACATACTAGGCTTTGGTTTATTGTTGAGCTAGTTCCTGTCAGTGTTGCCAACTCCTCAGTAAGGAAAGTAGCCATTGGCTGTCCTAAAAGTCGCTAAATGACGGCATCACCTAATTTGCATAACTGGCCATGTGCATGTAATTGTTATGGACGCTGTAGGAGAGGAATAACGTCGTGGGAGAGACAAAACGTGAGTAAATAACACCCTAAATATGTTTAGAAGTACAAATGAGCAAGCTGCAGAGAGTGGCACACACAGTGAATAAGAACCAGATATTTGAGGCCATACTCCTCCTTCAGCACTTTATGGACCCCATTGTTAATCCCCGTCATAACAGAGGCATTGTGAGTCCCTATCCCCAGGAGTTTCTCTTTTTTAAGACAACACTTCTCGAGGAAAGCCTCAACAGCACGGGCTATAGATTTGGCATCTCCTCCCTCCAACTCAACAAGCCCCAGAAAAGTTGATACAATTGTCTGCTTGGTGTCACTTAAGTACCTTATCACAACCCCCAGGTACTTAGAAACACTTACATCCGTGGGCTCATCGAGGAGGAGGCTGAAACGCTGGTCACCCACATCTGCGATCAACTTTTTCTGACAGTATGGTGCTAGAACACCATTCATCATTTCTGTGCACTTTGAAGTAAGTGGGTAGCAGCAGTGGAGTCCGAGAAAGCAGCTCTACATGCTTCTCCAATGTGATCACATGCCAGCATGGAACAGTGTTCAGTAGACTGAGACATGATGAGCTAGCCAGCTAGATGTTTAGCTTATGACACAGAGAGGCACACACACTGTGGATAAGGTGAGTAAGTGACTGAGGCTGTGTGAGTCAAATGCAGTGATTTATTTTTGTGCAGGGATTTATTTTAGACAAAGAACATTTTACATTTACATCCCGCCCTGAATGTAAGCCAGGGCGGGATCAGCCAGTGGCGGCTTCCCGCATGCGCGATTAATTTGCAGTCTGGACGTGGAGGTGTGAACATCTCCTGCTCTGACTGCAGCTGGGAGGGACTGCTGCGCGAGGACTGGGCCGCCTGTGACTTCTATGGGACGGGGATGGGGCCCACGAACGATACGTGCTTTCCCGTCAGAGTCTCCAATAACACCAGAAAAAGTCACTAGATTTGTCGCTAGTCGATTTATTTTGAAAATGTGTCGCTAGAGGGGTCTGAATAGTTGCTAAATATAGTGACAAAGTCGCTAAGTTGGCAACACTGGTTACTGTTAGCTAGCTCGTTTTGCATGGGAGCCAACAAAAATGGCTTGCTTGCTGAACAAGCTTGCGTTAGTAGTAAAGGAAACACTCATGACATGTTTGAACCACTTAGTTAACTATGTCGTTCTTTGTGAGTGTACATTTCTCAGTAGCTAATTATACGGCCCTCGCTGTATTTATCGGCTGTTGACTTACTCGGGCCAAGTTTCAAGCCATGTTAATTGCTACCCAGGCAAGTACAATCTGAATCAGAATGACGGCTGCCATTTTTCAGAATGCTGATGAATTGTTCAGGAATCGCTTGGCAAATGATTTGCGATTCACATGCTGTAATGTATTTTTTTTAAGTATTTTTTTGAGCGGAATCAATTTAAGGACTCAGTGTTGTTTGTGGAATTTGTAGTAAAATGAAACTGAAATTAGAAAGTTGGCCTCCTACACTAACTGAACTATGAACTAAAATTAATACCATGTTCAATTATTGAGCTAGCTAAAATTGGCTTGTTAGAACAGACTGTCCAGAAAACTGATTCTGAATGGTCCAAAATATTAAAGTATTTCAAATGAAAAACAAATAAGGTTACTGTAGCCCTATAAAAATGGTAAGGGGTCCACATGGCTGCGTTTACACAAGCAGTCCAATTCTGATCTTGCCCAATTATTGGCAAAAGAGCTGATCTGATTGGTCAAAAGACAAATTAGTGGAAAAAAGAAACAGAATTGGACTGCCTGTGTAAATGCAGCCATAAGGACCCATGTTGTAGCCCACGTGGGTTTTTTCCATGTCTATCCCAAAAGGTTAACCCAACTAGGTTCTAGCTAAGAGTCCTTGGATAAAGACCGAATATAAATGTAAGGGCTGGGATAGTATAGCATCGTACAGCATAGCGTTTTCTTACACCAGGTACTGGTCCCTGATCTTCCTTAGCTGCATGAGGTCTGGTTTCAGGCTGTTCATCCTCTTGTCGATCTCTCTGTTGTCGGTTGCCTGCTGTTTCAGGTCCTGCTCCAGCTTCCTCTTGCTGTCGTGGATCTCTGTCACCCGAGACTTCAGACGCTCCGAGTTGCTCTGGATCCTGAAGTGAGTGGGAAGAAAGCTCCATAACAGTTTTTGCTCTGAGGTTCATTTGTAGTGGTCTGGTTTGGTTTGACTGTTCTTTACAATACATTGACTGAATGTTGTTTTAAAATTGGCTTAAAATACATGCTACATAGGTACTAGTTTGATACAGGCTGTGGTATAAATACCCTTGTCACTATGAATAGGCAAAATGCTTACTTCTGGATCTCTTTGTCGTTGCCTTCACGTCGGAACTTCTCGATGGTCTCTTTGCTGTAGCGCTCCTGAGTCTCACACTGCTCTTCGAAGATCTTGATGGTCTCGTTGAAGGCCTCGATGGCCGTGCGCTTCATCTGGAGCTCCTGACAGAGACACAAAGGGGATCACCTCATGACAATTAGGAGGCATGTGATTTTCCATCATGCCGTTTTCACCAGTTCCTTCACATCATTGATTACAGAGGAAGGATACAAAAAAGACAAATACAAGACAAATCGTTTTGTGACAGAGCTTGAGAGTGGTGGTCCAGAAGTCAGTAGTGTGGACTAATAGTCTCTATACAGTATAGTATGCCTACAGTATAGTAAAGCAATAAGGCCCGAGGGGGTGTGGTATATGGCCAATATATCTCAGCTAAGGGCTGTTTTTAAGCACGATGCAATGCAGAGTGCCAGGATACAGCCCTTAGCTGTGGTATATTGCCAATATGCCACGAACCCCCGAGGTGCCTTATTGCTATTATAAACTGGTTACCAACGTAATTAGAGCAGTAAAATAAATGTTTTGTCATACCCGCCAATCAGCATTCAGGGCTCGAACCACCCAGTTTATAATAAGCAATATAGGACCTGTGAGGTACGTGTGTACTCCTCGTAGAGCATGTCGTACTCCCAGCTCTTCTCCTGGTACTGCTCGTGGTACACCTTCAGCTGCTCGCCCACCGCCTCAGTGCTGTCCTCCTTCACCAGCTGCTCCTGAGGAGAAATGTTAGCCAGGGCCATATATTTAGAGAGTTGGGGCAACTTTTAAAACAGGACGTCATGTTAGCGCCTTTGAGCATTCCATTTATCCATTCATGACGAGAATCTTGAGCATAGCATTGTTAAAAATTCTGAAAATTCAGTGAACTGCTATTGGTCAACATTGCCCATGGGGAGCAAACATGGCTGCCATGGAATGTAATGTCATGTAAATGGATCATAATGCAGAAACCTCAATGTCCTAACTCTCTAAATATATGGTTCTCACGTCAGCCAACAGTCAGTGAGAATACTCACCAAGCAGCCACTCAGGATGCAATACAAATTCCAATACAGCAATACAAATTCAGCAGGAACTGTTTTCTCCATTTTGGCATCAAAAGTTCAATGAAAAGGCCATTCCAACTTGCATTCTAACTTAAATGCATTATCCAGGAACTTCAGATGCCTAAATGGCAACCCCTCAGATATTTCACAAATATCACCATAGTATCAATTACAGGAGGGTTTTGTGTAGCCTCAAGAGAGGTGGGCCAGCAAAAATACTTTTTCATTTTCAATTGTATGTTGTTCAGTTGTTGTTCATGTAGTGTAGGTACCTGCTGGAATTTGGAGACAGGGTAGAGGAGCCGGGTGTCCAGCTTGGCGTTGTACTGGGCCAGGGACTCATGGCGGTAGTGGTTGATGAGCTCCACCACCGTGATAAAGGTGAGAGGCTCTGAGAAGCCATAGCGACCTTCCCGGTGGCAGACCTTGATCAGCTTATTGTTTCCGCCTTTCCTGTGGAACGGTTGAGAAATCAGTCTTAAGTCCTTTAGAAAGTAGTTGTAGTTCTTTCCTTAACTTTTTTTTTACTCTGCTCTTTTTCAAATGTGAACCCAAGACATTTGACATTTTTGGTAATTTAACAGACGCTCTTATCCAGAACGAATTACAGTAACGAGTGCATACATTTTACTACTGGTCCCCCCATGGGAATCAAACCCACAACCCTGGCGATGCAAGCGCCATGCTCTACCAACTGAGCTACAAGGGTCCCAAGTATCGCAATAGCAAACATTCCACATTCAAAAAGGAGATAGAAAATGATACACAGAATCAAGTATTCACAGAGGTTCAGGAATGGTAATGTTAATGGTCCTGTTGACATAACATGTATATATAATCTACTGGGGGCTGCCTCTCACCTGAGGGTCAGTGTGTACTCTCCCTCCAGTTTGCTGGAGGCGTCGCGGACCATGAACGTCCCGTCAGGGGTGTCTCTCATCTTCTCATTCACTTCCTCCCTGGGAACACAACGGCACAGTTAGAGGCAATTGGGAATTCATGAAAGCACCACATCCTTCACAATACAACTTAATCACTTGCACGCAATTATAATAGGCTGTTCAATGTGTGCAGAGTATCCTATACTACAATCCACAATAATGTTTACTATAATCCTGTTTTAATCCACCCAAAAATGCAGTACATTGGATAGATAAGTACTATAATCCTAAGTACTAAACTATAGGCCTACTATTTTGTTGATGTATTAAATTATTTCATTGATTTAGAAATGCTATTGTTACATGAATGGCTCTTTACCTGGAGATTTCACCCCAGTACCACTCCGAATCACTCAGTATGCTGCTCTCAGTCATGGCTGGAGTTGTAGCTTTGACCTTTACTGGCATGGCAGGTAAAGCTACACATAAACAGAGACGCCCATTAGTTAGGAAAGGTTTTGACAAGCATCACAGTTGATTAATAGAATAAATGTAATTCAAACAAACAGATCCTGACACACGAAACAAACAACTTTTTGCCGGGAACATTTCATCAGTCTGTACTAATCAGCACTAACTCATTCAAATACCAAACAATTGCAAACTACCATTGCAAAACAATTGCAAACAAGTTGAGCCAACAGTAAATAAATTCCATTCTAAAAACAGTATTTCCATCCATTCTAGCTTCTATATTAATTTCTATGGAGCCCTCCATTTTGAAGCACTGCATCTATCCATCTATACCTGGGTGCGGGACTTCCTGTCCCATGGCCATCTCCATCAGAAGCCTTTCCAGTGCCAGTGCAGGGAACTCCTCCCCCACCTCCCACCTGTCAATCAACAACGGCAGGGAGTCAGACACATGGTCATAAGATGTTCAGTCAACGGCAGGTCATTCAAACACATGGTGCTGTGCAGGGAGAGGAAAAGCACTCGACTGCAATCTGTAGTAACAGCACTTGGCCTTGTGGATTTCATCTGGAGTCGCACGAGGGAGCGAGACGGTCACATCCTTTCACTCACCCAGTGACGTTGGAGCTCTCTTGTCTGTCTCAAGAGGATATCGCTGTTATGTGGTAACTCAGCAATCTGACACAAAATGGCTGCTGTATATTACCAAGTTAGGTGCAAATACACAATGGTGGGGTTTGATGTTACAGTAGTTACCCAATACAATGTAAAGTGCTTTGAGACCTAGTGAAAAGCAACTAAAAATAAGCAATCTATTAAACTGCTTGCACACCGCACACACCACCAAACGCTGATTGAAAATGCGAAATTGGACAACAAACACCAACCAACACAGACGAGCGGCGTACACTGACCCAACTCTGTTTGTTGGTGTTTGTCTGGGTGATGTGAAAGTGGCTTTAGAACATTGTAAAAACAACCAACTTAAGAATGTTGAAGTGTGTTGGGCCTCGTTTACAGTGTGCAACCTCCTTCATTCTTATGTTAGATTAGGGATTCTCCTACTCACCCAGTGGCGGAGCTGGGCCGGATCAGCAGCGGCCCAAAGACCAGACCAAGGGTGTGAAGGTCCAGGCCATTAAGATGGGAGGTCTGAATCACCTTACCCAGGTGTGTGAGCAGGTAGTGCAGGGTGAGGTGGTGATGCAGGGGCATGCTGGTGGCCCTCTCCAGGACCAGGCTCAGCTCCCTGCCTCCACTGCTGCTCGCCGCCACAGCCTTGGACCAGTCTGTGGGAGGACGGACACCACATGTTACGGCAGCCCGTTACGCACACACAACCGCAAGTGCACACACAAACAGGAGCTCTCTCAACACACACACACACAACACCCCCTTCTCTTTCTCTCATATGCAGACAGGCATGCAGGCACGCACACCGTCCCTGACATCACCAGGGACCAGGGTAGCAATATAAGTTACAATATTTCTGGGATGCCTGTGAATGGCTCATCCCCAGCACTCCACACTGGGCCTATTCCCTCAGGCAGGAGGGGGGCACGTGATTGACTCGCCATACAATTTATCTGTTTGCTCGTTCGGCTTCATGTGATTCTGTTACTTTCTATTGCCTGGGTCTGTTTCGTCGGGGCTGGGGATGGGTTGGTGGGGGGCACTGGTTGCGCACAAGCAGGGGTGAGTGAAATGTGGCATGTACCCGCGGTGCCCTGCTGCAGCACAGCCTGCAGGTCTGGGTAAACACCGGGGGGGATGACAGGGGACGGCAGCTCCCGCAGGTAGCGGAGTAAACACTCCGACACGGCGCCCACGTCACTACCAGGCCCCGACTCCACCTCTGGGGAAAGAGGTGAGAGAGAGAAACAGTCAGCGGGTCTGACCAAACGGATTTAATTCAATCAGATTTGTCACATGGAAATTCCCTAGAAAGCATTGGGAGCATTTTGACACGCATTGCATGATATTCATACATTTATATAGGATACTAGCAAGTTGTATCCAGTCATACACTGGGTGTGAGAAAAGTATGAACATGCATTATTTATACAAGTAGTACAAAGAAAATGTTGTCACTGCAAATACCCTCACAAATGTAAGTCAGTCAAAGCTCTTCATTTCAAGGACTAATGACACATCACTACTAATTCTAACAGAACAAATACATCTGAAGAGTGATAATAATAACTTGCCTTCTCTCTGGCTCTGTGTTTGGCCATCTGAGGCAGATGCGAGACGTGTCCTGTACAGTGTCTTGCAGTCCAGACCTGCAGAAAAATCAAGATGATTTGAGACGTTAGCTCATCGTCCTTCTAAAAGAAATCCTCTACAGTGTGCATGGCAGACAGACAGGTCACATTAAATGTAAAGACCCTAGGGATGTGATTATGAATACACTCCGGGGAGCTAAGATGGAGGAAAGTGGAAGAGAGACATCTGTGTGGAAGAAACAGTCGAAAGACGTTTCAGTTTGAGGAACTGTTTTAGTCTACATCTCAAATGACACCCTATTCCCTTTATAGTGCTCTACTAGTAATGCACTATGTAGGGAATAGGGTGTCGTTTGGTACACAGCTAGGTGATTCTTGCTAACTTGGTATTACTCTTGGTCAATACAAAAATAATTTATTTTGTAATGGATAAAATCTCAAATGATTGACTGTTAAATTAATCATCAGATTAATTTTTACATATTTCCCAAAACCTCGCAAAAAATACATCTCATTACCGTAACGCTTGTAAAGTAAGAAGGAAAAAAACATTGGATGGTGAAAATGTTGCAAATTGGCTAGATAGAGAAGTTATTAGGGTGGCAGGTAGATAACATGTTGTGTCGCATGTTCATAACCTTGATTTTTTTATTTTCTGTTTTAAACTATTATAAATATTTAAAGTACATAAATATAGAGCAAATTACATTTTATGCACAGCTCAAATAATATGGATTCTGTAATATTATTCTAGGAATATTTTATCATTGATGCATTTTGGTAATGAGAGCCATGTTACGGTAGATGAGACCGCATTAAGGTAATGAGCAAATGGTACTACATTAAGAGCAAAAATATCATTTTTAACCATTTTAACCATCTGAAGAATTAACAACAAATGAATAATGAACCCCACATCCCACCCCCCTCCCAGTACTTCATGTTTTTTGTGTTCTTTAGGAGTTAACTCTGCCAGAGACTTAAGTCAATTTCTGTTTCGTTTTTTTGGTACATGTGAAATATGGAAATGATACCAAATTCAATTTCATGAGTCACTTACATACAGTCCCTACCTATTTATCTAATTACATAAACAGCTAATTTCCATTAGTATGCAATTACAATGCAATAGCATGATTACTGTGTTACTAGTGTAGGCTAACTAGTGTTACACCAGTGCCTACAATAATGCTAATCACTAATGCTAATCGCTAACTAAATGCCACTTAGATAAATAGCTACTAGCTAGGGCAAAGCAAACGTTAGCTCGAATACAGGTTGCTACCCATGTTGTTGATCAGCATGTTTGTGCAACGGCATGTTCTGAATCAGATAGTCAATTCTAAAAATGTTGTCTAAATGTTATTCAAATATGATTAGGGTCCCCTGGGAAACACCGACCAACACGTTGGTTCCCACCCTTTCATAACTCCTACCTGGCTTTTTCATTTGTTGTCATGCTAAACACCAACCATAGGATTAGAATAATCATTCTATCTCTATGATTCCAACAGTTCACTCAAATGTTTTGATATATAATCGCAAGTCAAATCGCGATCTTTGATTTAAAAATTGCCCATATCATGCAGCCCTACTAATAGCCTGGTAACTTTACCAGTTTATGCAAACATTTTGTGGCACAGAAAGGAAAATGTATATCTTCTTCAGGAGATGCACGTTAAAAGTAAGTAGGTAGGCTATATACCTTAAAAATGCATTTTTTTGCTGCTTTTAAAATGTTGGCGGTGCTTCTAACTTTTCTACCAATGAAAAACAGTGCTACCAATGACATTTTGTTATTTAGAGCCCAGGTTACAATACAGGTAAAAAAACAATGTCATGTGCTTTGTTACCAAACCTTTCTGTAAGGGCATAGGAGTCATCAATAACAATCACCCAACACACAGCTGGGTGATTCTTGCTAACTTGGTATTACTCTTGGTACATTTTGAAAAGACCCCACATTTTGGGGGGGAAATGGATAAACTACCATCTCAAAATCAGATAATGATTTTTTTTTTACACATTTTCTAAGACCACACAAAATAAAATCTAATTACCATAATGCTTGTAAAGTTAGAAGAAAAAAAAAGATTGCACGGTGAAAATGTTACAAATAGTTTTAATTGCCTAAAGATACAGGAGAGTTATTACAAAACATTTTAATAAAAAAATATGACATTTTGATTAAGTATATTTTCATTTTAGCCATTTCTCATTACCGTAACATAATGAGAACTGTACTCCTCAAGCAGCTCTGGATTTCTGTACAGTTGCTCTTTATGCTTCTCCACCGTATCTTTTGATGCAGTCCTTTTTCTTTCCTTACCTGCCAATCTTAATAACAAGATGTTTAGATTAAATCAGATTATGTTTATTAGACTACATTATTAAAACAACCCCTAAAAGGAGAATTACACAAAAAAAAATGGAGTTGGTCAGATGTTTCCATACCTCAAATGTAGTCGTAATTCACCCAAATTACATTGGCACATTGGTTTCCTTACCCTGTAAGCAGTTGATGGACAAGATAGCAATCCATGCTTTGATTTTGTTTAGCATTTATAGCACAAAACCAATGCAAGTGGATATCCCTGATAAGCAATTTCAAGTTCCATGTCCAAATTGTCCAAATCATCCCAAAGTGTAAAATGGATTGTATAGCTCAATAAAGTTATTTCAAGATGATTTGGAAATTAAATGCGAAAAATGCTAATTTCAAGGATATTCACTTACATTGGTTTTGTGCTATAAATGCAAGGAGACAGTGACCAGGTAAACAAAACCAAAGCATGGATTGCAGTCTTATCTCGTTCATAGACTGCTTACAGGGTAAGAAAACCAATGTCAGTTGTGTGAACTATCCCTTTAAGTCCACATGCCAGGCCATTCATTGTGTAGCTACATCTATATGCATGGTGTTGAGGCATACAGCTGGTTCTACACAAATCACTGGCATGGGGTGTGTATTTATCTTGTGAAAAGCATGAGCTGGCATACACCCAAAACAGTTAGTAGAGATGCTGACTAATGGTGAGTAAACTGTAGGTTATACAAATAAATAGAGTCTCACACTTTATATAAGCTCCCAGTAATGTATTGGGTAAACCACCAACATTTAGGCATCAATGTTCCCTCTAAGCTAGCCCGAGACCGCCGCACAGATCCCCCGGGAGAGAACTTCACTCAACTTTCTTGTACTGCATTCCTAGTCGATCGCCAAACATTTCTGTAAAAAAAAAACGATGATAAAGCCTTGTGTTCCAATTGAAAAAAGAAAATCATTTAATCTCGGGCTGTTGCCAGTAGGTGCACCCGATTCAGCTGCCTGAATCGGGTAATCAAACTGACATTTTGAACCATTTCATTTGTCTGAAGGCATAAACTCTGCCTTTCCGGCAGGCCCAGAGAGCAAATCATGTATAGTATAGGTTTACCACTGGCCAATCGGATGGCTCAGATGACCGTGTCTGCAGTAACGTAGCAGGCATAAAAGAAAGCTACAACAAAGCTGTAAGATTTCAAAACGTTTAAAACCATGGCTAGAGAGAGACTGTCAACAAAAACAGCAAAGAGAAGCTGTTTTTATGAGTGCGTTGATGTTTAAAGTTCTTACTCAGCACTGTCAACAAGCCATAAAATACGCATTCTTCCTATTTCCACTCAGCGCTAAAACAAGCACGGCAACAGTAACGAATGAGTAGGAAAGTATCTATAGGCTTGAGGTTGATGTCATTATTAGCGGCTTGGGCCTTTTTTAATATTGAGGAATATTTCACTTTCTCTGTTCATAGGAGTAACAACATGAATTTGTTCATGAGGCAGAAATAATACGGTGCGACTCGAGTTTTGCCATCAGCTGGAAGATGGTGTCACCTTTTGTCAGCGGAGTAAAGGGAGAGCAGAGGGATAGTAAGAAGCGAACCCTCAGTCTGCTGCTCTCTCCGTCCGCTGAGAGTGACCATCAGATGCAGGCACCGTCAGTAAAATAAAAAGCAAATGATTTAAATGCACAGTAACATTCAAAAGTTTGGACACACCTATTCATTCAAGGGTTTTTCTTTATTTGTACTATTTCCTACATTGTAGAATAATAGTGAAGACATAAAACTATGAAATTAGCACATATGGAATCAAGTAACCAAAAAGGGTGCAAAGCTGTCAAGGCAAAGCGTGGCTCCTTTGAAGAATCTCAAATATAAAATATATATTTTTTGGGTTACTGCATGATTCCATGTGTTATTTCATAGTTTTGATGTCTTTACTATTATTCTATAATGTAGAAAATAGTACAAATAAAGAAAAACCCTGGAATGAGTAGGTGTGTCCAAACTTTAGACTGGTACTGTATGTAAATAAGATATTTCGGTTTTTAAGTTTTAATACATTTGTAGAATGTGAAATGTCAGAATAATAGTACAGAGAATAATTTATTTCAGCTTTTATTTCTTTCATCACATTCCCAGTGGGTCAGAAGTTTACATACACTCAATTAGTATTTGGTAGCATTGCCTTTAAATTGTTTAACTTGGGTCAAACGTGTCGGGTAGCCTTCCACAAGCTTTCCACAATAAGTTGGGTGAATTTTGGCCCATTCCTCCTGACAGAGCTGGTGTAACTGAGTCAGGTTTGTAGGCCTCCTTGCTCGCACACTCTTTTTCAGTTCTGCCCACAAATTTTCAATAGGATTGAGATCAGGGCTTTGTGATGGCCACTCTAATACCTTGACTTTGTTGTCCTTAAGTTATTTGGCCACAATTTTGGAAGTATGCTTTTTGGGGTCATTGTCCATTTGGAAGACCCATTTGCGACCAAGCTTTAACTTCCTGACTGATGTCTTGAGATGTTGCTTCAATACATCCACATAATTTTCCTACCTCATGATGCCATCTATTTTGTGAAGTGCACCAGTCCCTCTTGCAGCAAAGCACCCCCACAACATGATGCTGCCAACCCCGTGCTTCACGGTTGGGATGGTGTTCTTCGGCTTGCAAGCCTCCCCCTTTTTCCTCCAAACATAATGATGGTCATTATGGCCAAACAGTTCTATTTTTGTTTCATCAGACCAGAGGCCATTTCTCCAAAAAGTATGATCTTTGTCCCCATGTGCAGTTGCAAACCGTAGTCTGGCTTTTTTATGCCGGTTTTGGAGCAGTGGTTTCTTCCTTGCTGAGCGGCCATTCGGGTTATGTCGATATAGGACTCCACTTACTGTGGATATAGATACTTTTGTACCCGTTTCCTCAAGCATCTTCACAAGGTCCTTTGCTGTTGTTCTGGGATTGATTTGCACTTTTCGCACCAAAGTATGTTCATCTCCAGGAGACAGAACGCGTCTCCTTCCTGAGCGGTATGACGGCTGCGTGGTCCCATGGTGTTTATACTTGTGTTTGTACAGATGAACATGGTACCTTCAGGCGTTTAGAAATTGCTCCCAAGGAGACTTGTGGAGGTCTACAATTTTTTTTCTGAGGTCTTGGCTAATTTCCTTTTTATTTTCCCATGATGTCAAGTAAAGAAGCACTGAGTTTGAAGGTAGGCCTTGAAATACATCCACAGGTACACCTCCAATTGACTCAAATGATATCAATTAGCCTATCAGAAGCTTCTAAAGCCATGACATAATTTTCTGGAATGTTCCAAGCTGTTTAAAGGCACAGTCAACTTAGTGTAAGATTTTTTAAAAGTTTAATGTGCCTTTAAATTATAAAATGGTAACTCAGTTTTTCCCTATCATTTGTTTTTTGCAGTGGTGGGACGTCAAAGGTTTATGGAAGCGGGAGGGGTGGTGGTTGTTAAAAAATTCTTCAGGTTTTCAAAAACATAAATAAATAATTAATAGAAAAACACAATTGGATGTGCGAACATTGCATACACCACATCAGGAGACAATTTTTTAGGCCCAAAAATCTTTTATAAAATAAATCATTTTTTGTGTAGTTATTCTTTAATTCAAGTGTGCATGCACCTAGCACTGTTGTTTGGTTAGCAGTGTATCTGTTGCTCACATTGTGTGATGGAGTTACATTTTACATGCATCAGAAACAGTTATCATTACCCAACTTCGAATTACCATAAGACAACCATATGGCATGGTAATGAGAATTGGTCATTATGGTCATGAGAAGCAAATTTAGCTAACAATGGCAGAAGCCACTATGACTCAGCAAAAACATTTACATCATCAATTCATGCTATATTATACTGTAAATAGTTTATTCAATGTTTTTGCTCAAACATCAAGTATTATACAGTTGGGCCTCCCGAGTGGCGCAGTGGTCTAAGGCACTGCATCGCAGTTGCTAGCTGTGTCACTAGAGATCCTGGTTCGAGTCCAGGCTCTGTCACAGCCGACCGGGAGACCCATAGGGCGGCGCACAATTGGCCCAGCGTCGTCCGGGTTAGGGGAGGGTTTGGCCGGCAGGGATGTCCTTGTCCCATCGCGCTCTAGTGACTCCTGTGGCGGGCCGGGCACATGCACGCTGACACGGTCGCCAGGTGTGCGGTGTTTCCTCCGACACATTGGTGTGGTTGGCTTCCGGGTTAAGCGGGCATTGTGTCAAAAAGCAGTGCGGCTTGGTTGGGTCGTGTTTCGGAGGACGCATGGCTCTCCGAAAGACAAGACTGTAACTAACAATTGGAAACTGTGGAGAAAAAGGGGTAAAAAAAATATTGTTAAGTATCACACAGTTACGGTAATGATAATATTAAAAAAATGGGTCAATGGGGTGTACGAGGACTATTATCAAATTTAAACATAATAATAGAGAAAAGACTAGCTTACCTTGTAGCCATCTTTGATCTTCTCTTCTTGGTAATGCGTGGGCCGAATATGGGCCGAATGTTATTAATGAAAAAAACTGTACTTTGTAAAGGAACTTGAAGAAATGCGAAACGCTTGATAATTTTTTGGTCTAAAATATAACTAATTTGTAATGTGAATACCCAGAAACGATAACGGTCTTTGAATATGTATCACTTTAAACAACATTTCATTGATTTTAATTAAATATGCTAGTTATTTAAAAAAATGAAATGCATGTAAAGTCCTACAAAATGTACATTACAGTACATTACAGTAATGAGATTGAGTAATTTCTTTAATAAAAAAAAAAACTAAAATAAGATTTTAGCCTAAAACAAGTTAAAGAGCCAGAAACCAAGCATAGTGAGCATTAATATGTGAAATTGACACATCTGTCCAACACGTATATATTGTACTTTATACAATTTTGTGGTATTGGGTAGAGTGGGACGAAAGGTGTGTGTGCCCCACCTTTGTGCCTGTGCACGGCTGTGTGTGCACGGCTGTGTGTGCACGGCTGTGTGTGCACGGCTGTGTGTGCACGGCTGTGTGTGCACGGTTATTTGTTTGTGTGCACGGTTATTTGTTTGTGTGCACGTCTCTGTGTGTGTCCGTGTATGTATGTAGGGGAAAACTGGGACAAAAGGAACACGTTTTTCCCCCTAATTACTCAGATCTATGCAGTTAGTGATACCATATCTTATGACAAACAACATATAGGTCCTCTACCATTAGCAACTGTAATTTTGAGGTAGTTTCGCGAGCCAATGCTAACTAGCATTAGCACAATGAAGAAGTCGAGTAGATACGCGAAACTCTAACTTCCTTCATACTGAGCATAGACAAATAAAAATGGTATCCACAAGTTCATCTGACTCTGGGGAAGTACTGTAGATAAAGGGCCTCATTGCAAAATCCCGAAGTATCCCTTTAAATGGGAATGTAGAGTATGTTTTTCACCATTTTCAATGATTATGCAGGTGCGCTCCAGCTGTCCTTGGCGCCCTCCTCGTGTCTTGATAGAATTGTAAAACATTATTCTCTTCACAAACGGCAAACTCATCATGCTTATCACATTTCCATGGCTTGACACATGTTATTCAACCCCAGAATCATAAACATATATATATTTTTTACCATTAACCTGTCGACAAAAGCTTATGCGAGAAGCTGATCGATCAAGGCAATTAATTAAGGCATCATTCTAATGATGTCATAATTTTCAAACATTCTGTCATTTGTTGAGATTGTGCTAACATTTTAAAAGCAATATGAACTAGAGGAGACAATGGCCTGTGA
The DNA here is from genome assembly GCF_901001165.1 of Salmo trutta. NCBI lineage: Eukaryota > Metazoa > Chordata > Actinopteri > Salmoniformes > Salmonidae > Salmo > Salmo trutta. The sequence continues at coordinate 31,304,232 of NC_042987.1, forward strand.
TTAAACGTTTATTTTATTTCAGGTCCCTCAGTTAACATTGTGTTACTTTCGTCCCACCCGTCTCTCCTGTAATTTCTCCCAGGCTAAGACCCAAGACTAGCTGGCATGATACTTGAAACCTATGATGGGTTAAGAAAATTACATTGTTGCAACCTTAAACTAAACACCTCTACAACCAAAAAACCTTTCCAGGTCCGTTTTTTTTACTTACAGAAACATGTTTTGTAGATAACTGGGCAAAACATTGTCAGCATTGGGCTGTTTTTTTTTTTTGCAGGGAGCTCGTCCTCCGCATTAGGAACGGGCCGACTTCACTACATCATTCTAGCTTCAGTGTCATCTGAGAAAATGGGCGTGTTATTTCGCCCTTTGTTACTTTAGTCCCGGCTCTCCCCTACGCGCACTGAAACTGTGAATGAAGACCTCGTCCTGAGTGGTGTTAGTTGGTAATACAGTGTGAATGAAGACAGTCCACCCGAGTGGTGTTAGTTGGTAATACAGTGTGAATGAAGACATTCCTCCTGAGTGGTGTTAACCTCTCTAGCGTAGGGGGCAGTATTTTCACATCCGGATGAAAAGCGTGCCCAAAGTAAACTGCCTGCTACTCAGGCCCAGAAACTAGGATATGTATATTATTCGTAGATTTGGATAGAAAACACTCTGAAGTTTCTAAAACTGTTTGAATGATGTCTGTGAGTATAACAGAACCTATTTGGCAGGTGAAACCCCGAGGACAAACCATCCAGGGGCAAAAGAATTTGAGGTCACTCTTTTCAATGACTTTTCTATGGGGATCTAGATTTCTAAAGCTCTTGCTTGCAGTTCCTATCGCTTCCACTGGATTCCAACAGTCTTTAGAAATTGGTTGAATGTTTTTCCTTTGTGTAATGAAGAAGTAGGGCAGTTCAGAACGAGGGTCAAGTGAAGTGTACTGTTTGTTAGAGGTGCATGACCTGAAAGCACGCTCCACTTTGTTTTTGTCCGGTATTGAACGCAGTTTATCCGGTCTTAAATTTGATCAATTATTTACGTAAAAAAATACCTAAAGTTGTATTAGGAAAGTTGTTTGAAATCTTTGGACAAAGATTACAGGTAACTTATTAGATATTTTGTAGTCATGTTGCACGAGTTGGAACCGGTGTTTTTCTTGATCAAACACGCCAAATAAATGGATATTTTGGATATATAACGACAGAATTAATCAAACAAAAGGACCATTTGTGATGTTTATGGGACATATTGGAGTGCCAACAGAAGAGGCTCTTCAAAGGGAAGGCATGAATTATATTGTTATTTCTGAGTTTTGTGTCGCGCCTGGCGGGATGAAATATGATTGTCTGTGTTTGTTTGATGGGGTGCTGTCCACAGATAATCGCATGGTTTGCTTTCGCCGTGAAGCCTTTTTGAAAACTGACACCGTGGCTGGAGTAACAAGAAGTCAAGCTTAAATTTGACATATTGCATGTGTATTTTCAAGAATGTTAAATATTTACAATTCTGTAGTTTGAATTTGGCGCCCTGCACTTTTACTGGATGTTGGTCATGTGGGACGGTAGCATCCCATCTAGCCTAGAGAGGTTAATTGGTAATACAGTGTGAATGAAGACCACTGTCCTGCATGACACCATGAGCACACAGGTGAGAATAAATATCAGGGACAAATAAACACTACAGTATAGGCTGTATAGTGCAGTCTGAGGGATATGAGACAGGTTTTGGACTAACGGAATACTACCTGAATAATATCATGTATTCCCATTGTGCCTCTCCTCTGAAAGGTGACTACTACGATACCGCTGTATATTTCTATTTACTGTGTATGTATGTTAATGTTTGCGTTGTGTTGCATTGCCTTGTGTGTGAGTGCGTACCTTTCTTCTCAATGGCATCCACTAGGTTCACCAGGGTAGGGGGAGCAGTTTCTGGTGGTGTGAACTGCTCGGTCAAATCCAGAAGAGAAACAGCTGAAACAACAACACAAACCATGGTTATATTTTCTGGAAAAACCTTAAAAACTAGATTCCAGAAGGCCTCCATTGACAGAGAGCTGCACTACCGGACTATCGCTTGTCCTTTAAAATGTGAATGCATGTGCTTTTCATTTCATATTTGCTCAAGGAAGACCACATATCCCATAAACAGCAGTTGGAGGCAGCCAAAAACACTATTGTCTAGACTCCAGAGACTGAGTCCCTTATACATTACATTTACATTGTCCAAAAATAGAAATAATCCCAGACAAGCAATGTACCATTGAGAAAGGAAAGGGGCTTAGTGAACAGAAAGACGATACACAACCAGAGCCAGCCGGTCTGTTGAGGGACAAAAAACTTTTCACCTCACCACAACTACCCCATACAGTAAATCAAACATCTTTTCAGTCACAGAGGGAGAGCGAGGTAGAGAGCGAGGGAGGGGTAACAGAGAGAAAAAGAGATCCCATTTCCCTTCACTCTCCTCGCTCTCCTTTTCCACCCCTCCAGTCATTTCTCTGCGTTTGTTTCGCCTTGGCCCTTTGCCTGAGTGGAGCACAATAAAGGATTTAATCAAAAGCCCTGTGTCCGGCTGCCAGGGCCTCCTTTTCGGGCCCACCGCACCCGAGGCCAGTGCTTTGCAGCCTCCTTCTCCTGGCAGTGCATGGCTGAACCGCGGCTGATTATTGATTTGGGGAGTTCAGACGAAAGCGCAGCGTCAGCACATTCTGCACCTCTCTAGCTCTCTCCCTCTATCCGTTGCACGTTAAACATGGGAACTCCTTTTCCGGAGTGATGAGCGGTAATAGCCTGTGCTAGCATGCAGCAGCAGTGTCCATTTTTGGTGGGTTGATTTTCGCAGGGGCAGACTTAGCAATTTCAAAATGCCGTTGACGGGACCCTCCCCCGCACAATTGAAAATGTTTATTTCATCTATGTTTTTAATTTCAGTAACTATAAAAAAATATATAGGCCATGTAAACAACTTTACATGGGGGGAGGGCAGCTGGGGCTTAATTTCAATTGACTCCTTTCAAAAGTCCACCCATGCATGGTTGGTCTCTAGCAGCAGTTGCTCAGTTGTCATAATGTTCTTCCCACCAATAGGTATTCTCGTATCTGGTAAGGAAATAGTTAAATAAAAACCTGTCTGCTGTTTAATAAATTAAAATAAAGGAAATAAATACCTATGCAAGTCATACTAAAATCAAGTAGTTATTCTTTTAACAGCATAGTACAGTGAATATTCAATTCAACAGGACTGAAGGCAATCCACAGACATGCAGTCTAGCATGGATCTAATATGCACTTGGGGTTGGGGTGGGCCGCAGCCAATAAAATAGGGAAATCAAATCCAATAGGCAAAAATATAGACTATAAAAACCACAAAACAAATGTATTCCAATACTTTGGAGGTGGGTGGCAGGAGAATCAAATGCCATATACTCCTCCAGAAGAATAACTCTACCATCCCTCGCTCTGTCACACACACGCTCAGAGTAGCTTGGGTTTTTGTGCAAATGAGGGGGCGGGTGGGGTGGGGGGACAGCTGTGGCCCTGGAGTCATCTTTGGGTTTTTGGAGAGAGCACCAACTCATCATTACTCAATTAGAACCACCTCGGCGGTCTGTGTGCTGGCAGGCAGGCCTGCGACTCAACATGTCATGGAGAGAGAGGCAAATGGAGAGAGAGCAGAGAGAGAACACAGACAGACAGAGACAGAGAGAGAACAGATGGAGAGAGGGAGAGAGCAGTATAATCATGTGATAACCGTAACCAGCTTTATTCACGCTGGGATGGGCGTCTGTGTGGAAGTTTAATGGTCTGTTTTGGTTAGGGCTGTTGCGGTCATGACATTTTGTCAACCGGTGATTGTCACGCAAATAACTACCGGCCTCACAGTAATTGACCGTTAATTAACATAACATTTAGCATCTCCTGGCTTCAACGCATAGTTTACAAGCCACTAATGCAGACATTTGGAACATCCACATCTGAAAATGTCTAAGAAATCCATGTAATAGCCTACACCATCACAATGAATCCATGATTAATTTTAGACAGGTCTAAAGAAACATGCTATGAAGAACAGAACAGATAGCATACTGTGAGTTGTCCTCATGTTAGGCCCTGATCTGGCTACACTAGTTCATTTAGACAAGATTTTCTTAGAATTACGTGGCATTCTTTTATATTGTTTTATAGTATGAAGAACACAATTGAACATAGCTGAATAAAATAGAAATTATATTTTCTCCAAACGATTTGAGGGAGTGGGCACATCGGCTATTCTGTGTTCAGCAGTTACCAAAGAAACAGGTCCTCCTATATGCTTAATTTAGAGTTATTTATGTAACATTAGTTGTGATACAAATGTTGGGCTATATGGTGCTGCATGATGCCACTCTAATGATGATTTGAAAAAAAAAGTCAGATGAAAGGCATGAGCTTTGGTTTGCTTTTTGCGCAGGCTGTACACACTTCATCAGTCTCTCATTCACAATTTGAGAAGAACTTGATACTGTCTCAAATTTCCCGGCTGCATCCACTTTGTGTGGTCGTAATGCCCCCCCCCCTCCCAGAAATCCATGCCTTTTGCGACCAGTGGCCGTCGTGCTCTTGGGCTGAATACACAATCATCAAGTTTGCAGACGACAACAGTAGTAGGCCTGATTACCAACAATGATGAGAAAGCCTACAGGGAGGAGGTAAGGGTCCTGGCAGAGTCGTGCCAGGAAAATAATCTCTCCCTCAACAAAACAAAGGAGCTGATCATGGACTTCAGGAAACAGCAGAGGGAGCACCACCCACCCACATCGACGGGACCGCAGTGGAGAAGGTAGAAAGCTTCAAGTTCCTTGGCGTACACATCAATGACAATCTGAAATGGTCCACCCACACAGACAGTGTGGTGAAGAAGGCTCAACAGCGCCTCTTCAACCTCAGGAGGCTGAAGAAATTTGGCTTGGCGCCTAAGACCCTCACAAACTTTTACAGATGCACAATTGAGAGCATCCTGTCATGCTGTAGCACTGTCCGGTGCGGCAACTGCACTGCCCGCAAATGCAGGAATCTCCAGAGGGTGGTGCAGTCTGCCCAACACATCACCGGGGGCAGACTGCCTGCCCTCCAGGAAACCTGCAGCACCTGATGTCACAGGAAGGCCAAAAAGATCATCAAAGACATCAACCACCCGAGCCACAGCCTGTTCACCCCTCTATCATCCAGAAGGCAAGGTCAGTACAGGTGCATCAAAGCTGGGACGAGAGACTGAAAAACAGATTCTATCGCAAGACCATCAGACTGTTAAATAGCCATCACTAGCCGGCTTCCACCCAGTTACGCAACCCTGCACCTTAGAGGCTGCTGCCCTATATACATAGGCATGGAATCAGTAGTCACTTTAATAATGTATACATACTGCTTTACTCATCTCATATGTACAGTTGAAGTCGGAATTTTACATACACTTAGGTTGGAGTCATTAACTTGTTTTTCAACCACGCCACACATTTCTTGTTAACAAACTATAGTTTTGGCAAGTCGGTTAGGACATCTACTCTGTGCATGACAAGTAATTTTCCAACAATTGTTTACAGACAGATTATTTCACTGTATCACAATTCCAGTGGGTCAGAAGTTAACATACACTAAGTTGACTGTGCCTTTAAACAGCTTGGAAAATTCCAGAAAATTAGGTCATGGTTTAGAAGCTTCTGATAGGCTTATTGACATCATTTCAGTCAATTGGAGGTGTACCTGTGGATGCATTTCAAGGCCTACCTTCAAACTCAGTGCCTCTTTCCTTGACATCATGGGAATATCAAAAGAAGTCAGCAGAGACCTCCACAAGTCTGGTTCATCGTTGGGAGCAATTTCCAAACGCCTGAAGGTACCACATTCATCTGTACAAACAATAGTACGCAAGTATAAACACCATGGGATCACGCAGCCATCATACCGCTCAGGAAGGAGACACGTTCTGTCTCCTAGAGATGAACGCACTTTGGTGCAAAAAGTGCAAATCAATCCCAGAACAACAGCAAAAGTATCTATATCCACAGTAAGTGGAGTCCTATATCGACATAACCTGAAAGGCCACTCAGCAAGGAAGAAGCCACTGCTCCAAAACTACCATAAAAAAAGCCAGACTATGGTTTGCAACTGCACATATGGGGACAAAAATCATACTTTTTGGAGAAATGTCCTCTGGTCTGATGAAACAAAAATATAACTGTTTGGCCATAATGACCATCGTTATGTTTGGAGGAAAAAGGGGAGGCTTGCAAGCCGAAGAACATCATCCCAACCGTGAAGCACGGGGGTGGCAGCATCATGTTGTAGGGGTGCTTTGCTGCAGGAGGGACTGGTGCACTTCACACAATAGATGGCATCATGAGGTAAGACAATTATGTGGATATATTGAAGCAACATCAAGCCCTTATCACAGCTTCCCTGTGGCTCAGTTGATAGAGCATGGTGTTTGCAACGCCAGCATGGTGTGTGCAACGCCAGCATGGTGTGTGCAACGCTAGGGTTGTGGGTTCGATTCCCACGGGGGGCCAGTACAAAAATAAATAAATAAATAAAGTGCCTGAAATTAAATGAAATGTATGCATTCACTACTGTAAGTCGCTCTGGATAAGAGCGTCTGCTAAATTACTAAAATTAAAAAAAATGTAAGATGTCAGGAAGTTAAAGCTTGGTCGCAAATGGGTCTTCCAAATGGACAATGACCCCAAGCATACTTCCAAAGTTGTAGCAAAATGGCTTAAGGACAACAAAGTCAAGGTATTGGAGTGGACATCACAAAGCCCTGACCTCAATCCTATAGAACATTTGTGGGCAGAACTGAAAAAGCGTGTGCGATTAAGGAGGCCTACTAACCTGACTCAGTTACACCAGCTCTGTCAGGGGGAATGGGCCAAAATTCATCCAACTTATTGTGGAAGGCTACCCAAAATGTTTGATCCAAGTTAAACAATTTAAAGGCAATGCTACCAAATACTAATTGAGTGTATGTAAACTTCTGACCCACTGGGAATGTGATGAAAGAAATAAAAGCTGAAATAAATCATTCTCTCCACTACTATTCTGACATTTCACATTCTTAAAATAAAGTGGTGATCTAACTGGCCTAAGACAGGGAATTTTTACTAGGATTAAATGTCAGGAATTGTGGAAAACTGAGTTTAAATATATTTGGCTAAGGTGTATGTGTTACGTTCGTTGTTGGAAGGATTAGACCAAGGTGCAGCGTGGTAGGCGTACATCTTTCTTTATTAAATGAACACCGAAAACAAAACAAAAACAAATACAAACAAAACGTAACGTTCAGAAGGGCTACACAGCACAGTACCAAAAACAAGATCCCACAAACAACAGGTGGGAAAAGGCTGCCTAAATATGATCCCCAATCAGAGACAACGATAGACAGCTGCCTCTGATTGGGAACCATATCAGGCCAACATAAAAATACAAAAACTAGAGTACCCACCCTAGTCACACCCTGACCTAACCAAAATAGAGAATAAAAAGGATCTCTAAGGTCAGGGCGTGACAGTATGTAAACTTCGGACTTCAACTGTATATACCGTATTCTATTCTACTGTATTTTAGTCAATGCTACTCTGACATTGCTCGTCCTAATATTTATATATTTCTTAATTCCATTATTTTAGATGTGTATTGTTGTGAATTGTTAGATACTACTATGTGTGACCAATCAAATTTGATTTGAATTGAATATAATAATTATAAACAATCTACCGGCTGCGTGCCAAAGAACCTCTCACTCACATGGCTCTCTGTCATGTGATAAGGTCTTTCTCACAGGCTACAAGTGAAGACAGACACATCGGGGACGCAACTGTGCAAGTCCTTTTCCAATTCCGAGGCGCATATTGAAAATATTGGAAGAACTGTCCACATTTACTTTTCGTCAGCCAACAAGATGAATAGGACTAACAAACAACAAAAGCACTAGCCTGTAAATCTACTATCCCCCACAGCACAAATGTTAACCTATTCTATTCTGTGCGAGATATACATATTCCAAACATAGTCTGGGACAGTTGTGGGATGCAATAGATCCCAAATAAACACAACCAAAAACCTGTTTTAATCAATGAGCCTGACGCAACAGATGAGAACATTTAGCTTAAAATGTTGATAAACTATTAGGCTATTTCTTCACATTAAAAGTGCTGCAATGCAAACGGCAGTAGGCTATAAGTGCAAATGTTCCATTAGCAGGAAAACACCCTTCTCAAAAGTGTCCACAAATGTGATTATGCATGTAATGTTTTTATTATAAAAAGGTGCACTTATATGGTGAAAATGATCTTCCACAAACTTGAACCTCACCTGCGCTGTTTCTTGCTAAGTTAATATTGTCACCCATCACACTATCCTTGATTTAATTGTGTCTTTACATATACTAAATTATATATAATTTAGTATATAGAGATTATATAGAGATTTTCATGTCAACCAGGTGGGCTATACTCCTGTTGTAAAGATAAACAATGTGCTTAATGTTCGGAAAGTTGAGAAATAAATATAGTAGGCCTAGCCTATAGAAAGCTGATGGGACCTCCTCTTTTTAATAGAGGCCATCACTCTGTTTTCTCACACAATTGCATAGCCTATAGAAATGTTGGGCAACATGAGCTCATGGGAACTCATGAAGTGTTTGATTACATTTCTGATCACATTTGCATTGATGACAGCATGATTAGAGGGACAATAGAGTGCTGAGTACCAGGTAGTTAGCAAGTTGATAAGCTACTAATGACCATTACCGTGACTAAACGGTCACTTGGAATTTGGCTGCCATCATGACTCGTGACCGCCGGTGTGGCGGTAATATGGTCACCGAAACATTCCCAAGCTCTGGTTAATGCCTGTTTCCAGACTTCTACAGTGAGAGAAGCTCTGACATTTAGCCATGTTCACCTAATTGGGAAATTATTGAGCAACAACTAACATTTGCTTACAATCTTCTCACAGTGGTTTGTGAAAAGCGGATGGTAGCACAGGCGAAGCAGATTGGGGCCTTGCTATTTGAAGCTAAAATATTTACACTGCCTCGCCATCAGTCGGTGGAAGACAAGTCTAGTTCTCCCACATTCTGTTCTCCTCCCGACCACTCTTTTGGTCTCCCTCTCACAGTCTCAACTCATGAGGGCTTTCAAGCCAGTCAGCGGAGGATATTTCATGCAGTGAAATGGAGATTCATTCATAAGATAGCATTGATCGGATTTAACCTTTGAGAATTTCTTCACATCATGACTGATGGAGATGCAGTGCAAATATTTTAGCTTCAGATAGCAAGGCCTTATCCAATCTGCTTCGGCTGTGCTACCACACAAAAGGACTGATTATTTGGTTCAAACATTTCTTGCTAACCTATGGCTATGAATTCGCTAATGCCTTCAAAACATTGTGCAATGTAATATGTAAGACACAAATGTGAGAGTCTGGTAATCATGTCAATTATTTAGAAAAGTTTAGAGTTTGTATTTATTTTGTTCTGTCGCCAAACAAAATTTTGACTTCTGTTTGTTTGGGTCTTTGGTAGTAAACATTTTTGGGACACCATTTTTGTGTTGTTGATGCAATTCGAAGTTTGGTAGCCGAAGTCTACACCCCTTTGTTGGTGATTGGTCAACAATAATTGGGGGGGGGGGGGGCTAGGCCCTTCTGTCTGCAGTGCACTACTAGTTTTCATGCACATTGTTACACTTGAGAAGTACTGCACCAAACATCTTAGCTAGATGTTAAATTGCGTGACTAAACTGATGCAAAAACCTTTATATTCATGACAGATTTCTTGATTTATCTTCAATTAATTCTGACTTTATAGGCACAGGCTGTGCCCTTCTTTGTATTTGGTCTCCGTTAAGGGGTGTCTCATTGTTTATCGAAAACGTGCATTTCTATGCTAATTAAGTTATTAACAATTTTAGCATTGGCCATTGTAATGTGAATTGTGCAACCAAATCACCATTCAAGTTGTACATTTCTGACAGCTATTTTTCCTCACTTGTATATTTTGTACATACAACCTCTGGATTCAGTCTTCGCATCACCTGCACTGTAAAATAAGTTCCACCTATTTTTGCACCCGAAACCTCAGTCAACTCAAATTAACTTCACACCAATTCCTATAGAGAAATCTACATGTGTTTATCGAACATTATTTTCTCTGGATCCTCCTTATAAAACTTTTCATAGTTGATAAAATAATGTGCCACGTGTATAAAACATATGGATTGTCTTTTAAAAGTTACGTCAGAATTATGCACCTAAAAATGTATCCTATTCCTCATTCCAGCCATCAAAGAATGCATCTGTTATCTGCACAATACATTATGCAATGTAGAACAAGGCAGGAGATTCTGCTAATGATGCGTCAACAGCTCTGTGATGTTACGCAGTAGTGCTGCTCATATTGCATGGGCTACAGTACATCTGTAGTTCTGAACACTGCATCCCAGCAATGTAGACAGGCCGTGTATTAAGTACCATATCACTTCTTGAGTCAAAATGTGCTTCAGACCCAGATTACATTGATGCGGCCCAGTCTGAGGGGGCCAGGCCACTACGAAGTTATAAAGCTCAGTATTTACATTGCATTGGTTTGCTTAACCACTCTGTGTTTTGATTTGTTTTATTTTACCCCCAAAATCTGTGCTTTTTACTGGGGCATGTAAAAACGAGCCCGAGCAGAAACGAATCCACAAGTGGCTGCCCACAGTTCTCCAGTCACAAAGAAACGTATGGCCCCAACAAAACAAATATATTGTCCTAAAAGCAAGCGCAGTTCCAGCTGGTTCCTACATATCTGCTGCCTGAGACTGGGAAGGCCTCACTCCCCTTCCCTTCATTGGATTCTTTGAAAACTGGTTCCTGGTAAGGGGCAGGGAGCAGAGAGAAAAGGCCTCTCCTTTCTGAGAACTGGGGCGGGTGGATAGTTTATAGCTGCCTGGAGACAGTATCAGAAGAGTATGTGAAACAGGGGGATGAGGAGGAGGCGGAGGAGTTTGCAAAAATGCCAAGCCATGGTTCACTTCAGCAGGCAGTAAAAGTGAGGCCAGGGAGAGGAAGGAGAAAAAAAAGCCTCCCTCCTCACGAGCATTGCTTAGTTTTAATGTCAAAGGAGAACTGTTGGGACTTTAGCCTGATTTTGATTTAAAATCTGGTGTAATTCCCCCAAATTCCTGGGTTTCTCTGGCAAATAACACAGATTGATGGGAATGGAAGCATCTGTAAAAGCTATCTGAAAAGATTATACCTACTTGTCTCTTTTCAAACTGGCAGGACCAAAGTTTAGAGCGAATCTGAACGAAAACATGTACTCATGGGATTCTTCCAATAAGCCATTTTATTCTAAGATAAGTTTCCCTGTGAACATGTAAGAAAGAAACTAGTGTACTCATTACATTATGCCTCCACTGAGCATTCTAGAATACTTATACAAAATCAAGACAAAGCCATGTTCAATTGCATGAACAAATCAGCCCATTGGATAAAGTTAGGTTTGCCGTTTTAACATACAATGCATATCAATTCAACTAAATATTAAGGCCAAATGCTAAATCTGTAAAAAAAAATACAAATAGTAGGCTACACTCACACAACAACAACTAGGGCCTCAATTTCTTGAGGGAGATAGAAAGATGATATCTGTAAAAATCTGGGCCTACCCATTCCTAATCTACAATGCACTATTGGTGCTGGGCCAAATCAACTCCCTGCTCCCTCCCTCCCCTCTCCACTGTCTCTCTTGGCAAAGCATTTGGCACGTCTCCCCTGCTCTATCCAAATCAGAGAGACCTCTGCTGCCCAACTGGTTTCTCTAGCCAAACATCAACTCTGAGGAGCCCCCCTAGTCTGGCCTAGGCCTATACGTTCACTTCAGCTTACCATTAAACTCTACCACTGGTTCTTCCAGGTAAAATATTCATCATGTTCCTATCCAGGTAGCATAATCAAGACTTGCAGAATTCCAGTTAGCTGTAATGAGTTTGGAGCAGGCCTGTGCTTGGGCTTAATAGGCCTGCACTGGAGTGCTTACCAAATGAGTCAACATGAATTACAACGAGCCACTGTATAAGTGATGAACTAGAGGTAATTCAAAGTTTAGCTTACCTGTCACTAAAGGGCAGAATGGAGCGTTGGGGAACATTACCTTAGACAGAGGAGGAATGTGCATTTTCAACCCAATACAAATCACATAAGTAACTAGATAAATAATTTTTTATCCATTTTGGCCCAATGAACCACTGGCCTTCCAAAAGAAGAAAGCCATAAATGAGATCTTAGGGCTAAATGCGAGGGAGTGAGAGCGAGGAAGAGAGAGAGAGAGAACTAGGAGTACAGAAGAAGGCAAAAGCCAAGGGTATATTTGAGTTGGAGAGCGCCACAGTAAAAATACTTCATGAATTAATCATCCATATATTTATGCAGTTATATAGTAGTTCAGAGATTAAAAGATTGGACAGGTTATCGCTTGGTGAAACAATGTGATAGTGTTTCCTGACAATCTGACTTATTCATAATAAATAAACTGGAACATTTCTCTACTCTGGGGTAACCCGTTAGAAATGCAGTAAACCAAATCCACAATTTACCTCTCACAAGTTCAGTTGCTAAGTTCCTTAATAACCTCTCATATGTGTACAGGGAGTTTAGCAATACATGTGTAATAGGTATGTAAAAAGATTGCAGCACATCTAATGTGTAGCACTCACTAATGAACTCTTGGACACAACCTTGTACAACACGATTGAATGCAACTCACCCCGATACTTTGCAGGAGAGTTGAATGGAGGGTCAAGGCAATAATATAGGAGACATTGAAGAAAACCTGACCAAGAGTCAGGTCAGTAACTGGATTAGGTTCAAATGAGAAATTGCTTAGTTGCGTTTGGAATGAGAGAGGTTTATGACAGCTCTTTAGTCTTTACGGAAGATTACAAGGGTCAGTCTGCGGTCGGAGCAAACCGTGAAAGCCTTGGACAAAACAATAAGCCAAGAGCAGCTCAATTAAGACACATTATTAGTAGTCAATATACTAAAACTTTCTAGCAAATAAGGACTTCGCATTCAAGGATTTATGTTCTCTTCAAACACAACACCGCTGGAGTTGGTTTTTCCTAACATTTTTTACAATGTCATCACTATTTTGAGAGGAATGCACAACTCTCCTCAACGTTGAAGGGCAACTTCATTGGAGTATTAATAAACATCTCAAATTGTATTTTTTTTAAAAGGAAGTAGTAAAACAAACTATAATGCTGGTGACTTATCTCTGCAGAGACAATCAATCAACAGAATATACATATCTATAGTGAAATACACTGAGTATACTAAACATTAAGAACACCTGCTCTTTCCATGACAGACTGACCAGGTGAAAGCTACATTATGATCCCTTAATGATGTCACTTATTAAATCCACTTCAAAATCGGTGTAGATGAAGTGGAGACAGGTTAACCTCGACGGTCGCCTAGGATAGGGGGCGCTACAGCGATTTTTGAAAAACAATTGTGCCCATTTTAAAACGGCCTCCTACTCAAACTCAGAAGCTAGGATATGCATATAATTAATACTTGTGGATAGAAAACACCCTAAAGTTTCTAAAACTGTTTGAATGGTGTCTGTGAGTATAACAGAACTCATATGGCAGTCAAAACCCCGAGACCGATCGTAACAGGATGTGGAATTCTGAATTGCGGACTCAACTTCATCACTATTAATCACACCGTGAGCAATGGTTCATTGAGCACTTCCTATTGCTTCCACTAGATGTCCCCAGTCTTTACAAAGTGATTTGAGTCTCCTACTGTGAAAACTGACTGAATGAGACGCTGTGGAAAGTGGTCACATGAGGAGGGCCATCACCATTATGACGCCGGCGCCCCTGGCTACCCTCCCCTTTCGAAACGTTTTGAAAGACAATGCAATCGTCCCCCTTGAATCTTATTGGAGCTCTGGTTGAAAAAGGCCCTAAAGATTTATGTTATACAACGTTTGACATGTTTGAACGAACCTACATTTAAAAAAAAATGCATTTTATTGAAAGAGGAGTCCCGCAGCCGACGGAAGTTTTGGAGCAGCCTTCAGAACGCGCTAACAAGAACAAGCTATTGGGACGTAAAGGATTAACTTTTTCGAACGAAAATACATTTGTTGTGGACCTGGGATGCCTGGAAGTGCTTTCTGAGGAAGATAATCAAAGGTAAGGGATTATTGACAATAGTATACAAGAGTAGATTTGATATGCGATTGTTCCAAGATGGCGCTGACCTGTGACGGTAGCCTATTTTTCTGAGTATCGCATCCCCTTTTATCGCAAAGTGTGATTACCCAGTAAAGTTATTTTTAAATCTGGCATTACAGGTGCTTTCAAGAGATATTCATCTATAAATCTTAGAATGACAATATTACATTTTAAAAATGTTTTCGAATAGTAATTTAGTAAATTGTAGCGCTGTTTCACCGGATGCATTTGAGGGAAAATAGTTAGTCAACGTCACGCGCCGATGTAAAATGCTGTTTTTATATATAAATATGAACTTTATCGAACAAAAGAATGCATGTATTGTGTAACATGATGTCCTAGGAGTGTCATCTGATGAAGATTGTCAAAGGTTAGTGCTGCATTTAGCTGTTTTTTAGTTATTTGTGATGCATGTGGTTGGTCGGAAAATGGCTATGTGGCTACTTTTACGATATACTCCTCTAACATAATCTAATGTTTTGCTTTTGCTGTAAAGCCTTTTTGAAATCGGACAACGTGGTTCGATTCAGGAGAGGTGTATCTATAAAACGATATAACATAGTCCTATATTTGAAAAAAAACAATATTCAATTTTGTTCTGCTAATGGCGATAGGATTTTTCGCTGGATGTCGCCCGACCAGGGGTTAAAGAAGGATTGAGACATGGATTATGTATGTGTGCCATTCAGAGGGTAAACGGGCAAAACAAAATATGTAAGTGCCTTTGAACAGGGTATGGTAGTCGGTGCCAGGCGCACCGGTTTGTGTCAAGAACTGCAACGCTCTTGGGTTTTTCACGCTCAACTGTTTCCCTTTTGTATCAAGAATGGTCCACCACCCAAAGGACATCCAGCCAACCTGACACAACTGTGGGAAGCCTTGGAGTCAACATTGGCCAGCATCCCTGTGGAATGCTTTCGGGGGGGGGGGGGGGGGGGGGGGCAACTCAACATTAGGAAGGTGTTCCTAATGTTGGATATACTCAGGTCTTACCTTGCTGTGACAGCTCATGCCCTGGGGCTGCTGGGAGGATTCTTTGGGAGCGAGGCTGACTGGATGGCGGTGACATCCTCACGTGGCCCACAAACTGAACGTATGTCCCTGGGAAGTCCCCCCTCTGCTTGGTGCGCTCGTTGAAGCCCAGCAGCCAGCCTAGGACCTCGGGACGCTCCTCGTCCCCCTCCTTGAAATTCAGGGAGAGCAGGGAGGCCTTGCTGACGGTCAGAATGTCCCCGGGCTGCAGATCAACATCTTCCTCCAAGTCCTTGGTGTACACGTAGAGGGCACGGTACTTGAAACCCTCAACCGCCATTTTTGGAAACCGAGAAAAGCTGCCGAAGACGCTGAGAGGATGCGAATGTCGGCCCGATGCTACGGCAACCCAGAAATGTACAGGCAGTAGAGGGTGATGAGTAGTGGCCGTTTAGAACTTTCAACCGAAGCTAAGAAGCATTGCTAAAATGGCCGAGTCTATGGAGGAAGGTAGGTAGGGTGCTGCTGCCTCAGAGCAGGCCGGTGTTGGCACTGTGGAGCACTTTCCTCAGCTTGATACCACGGTTTAACCAAATAATGGAACAGAGGGACAGGGTTGGCAACATGCTCCTTCAAGTGAGAAAAACTAGCTGGACAGGCTCTAAACCTAACTAACCGAGACGTTGGTCTCTTCAGTCTACCTGTGTTGTCTGTGGGGGTGGATGGGGGGGGGGGCAGAATAGGACACTATAATAGTACTTGGTTCTTTCAGGCTCCTCACGATCTGGACGGTGACAACCTACAGAACACAGAGGAAAAACAAGTGGGTTTAAGGGAAAAATACATAGACAATGTAAAAATAATCATTTAGAATATACACTACCGTTCAAAAGTCTGGGGTCACTTAGAAATGTCCTTGTTTTTTAAAGAAAATCTATTTTTTTGTTAATATAACATCAAATTGATCAGAAATATAGTGTAGACATTGTTAATGTTGTAAATGACTATTGTAGCTGGAAATGGCAGATTTATGGAATATCTACATAGGCCCATTATCAGCAGCAACCATCACTCCTATGTTCCAATGGCACGTTGTGCGCTAATCCAAGTTTATCATTTGAAAAGGCTAATTGAGCATTAGAAAACCCTTTTGCAATTATGTTAGCACAGCTAAAAACTGTGCTGATTAAAAAAACAAAAATAAAAATAAAACTGTCCTTCTTTAGACTAGTTGAGTATCTGGAGCATCAGGATTTGTGGGTTCGATTACAGGCTCAAAATGACCAGAAACAAATAACTTTCTTCTGAAACTCGTCAGTCTATTCTTGTTCTGAGAAATGCAATTATGTTAGCACAGCTGAAAACTGTTGTGCTGATTAAAAGCGGCCAGCATCACAGAGTCGCCTCTTCACTGTTGACGTTGAGATTGGGGTTTTGCTGGAACTATTTAATGAAGCTGCCAGTTGAGGACTTGTGAAGCATCCATTTCTCAAACTAGACACATTAATGTACTTGTTCCTTTGCTCAGATGTGCACCAGGGCCTCCCACTCTTTCTATTCTGGTTAGAGACAGTTTGCGCTGTTCTGTGAAGGGAGTAGTACACAGCTTTGTACGAGATCTTCAGTTTCTTGGCAATTTCTCGCATGGAATAGCCTTCATTTCTCAGGACAAGAATAGACTGACGAGTTTCAGAAGAAAGTTATTTGTTTCTGGCCCTTTTGAGCCTGGAATCGAACCCACAAATGCTGATGCTCCAGATACTCAACTAGTATAAAGAAGGCCAGTTTTATTGATTCTTTAAATCAGCACAAAGGTTTTCAGCTGTGCTAACATAATTGCAAAAGGGTTTTCTAATGATCAATTAGCCTTTTAAAATTATAAACTTTGATTAGCTAACACAACGTGCCATTGGAACACAGGATGCCCATGTAGATATTACATAAAAAAATCTGCAGTTTCCAGCTACAAGAGTCATTTACAACATTAACAATGTCTACACTGTATTTCTGATCAATTTGATGTTATTTTAATGGATCAAAAAAAGTGTTTTTCTTTCAAAACAAGGACATTTCTAAGTGACCCCAAACTTTTGCACGGTAGTGTATATACAGTACCAGTCAAAAGTTTGGACACACCTACTCATTCAAGGGTTTTTTCTTTATTATTACTATTTTCTACATTGTAGAATAATAGTGAATACATCCGAATTATGAAATAACACATATGGAATCATGTAGTAACCAAAAAAAGTGTTTTATATATTTTATATTTGACATTCTTCAAAGTTGCCACCCTTTGCCTTGATAACAGCTTTGCACACTCTTGACATTCTCTCAGCTTCATGAGGTAGTCACCTGGAATGAATTTCAATTAACTGGTGTGCCTTGTTAAAAGTTCATTTGTGTTGTGACAAGGTAGGGGTGGTATACAGAGGATAGCCCTATTTGGTAAAAGACCAAGTCCATATTATGGCACGAACAGCTCAAATAAGCAAAGAGAAACAACAGTCCATCATTACTTTGACTGACCTTCATGTCTTAATCTGGAAAATGTCAAGAACTTTTAAAGTTTCTTCAAGAGCAGTCGCAAAAACCATCAAGCTCTATGAAGAAACTGGCTCTCACGAGGACCGCCACAGGAAAAGAAGACCCAGAGTTACCTCTGCTGTAGAGGATGAGTTCATTAGAGTTAACTGCACCTCAGATTGCAGCCCAAATAAATGCTTCAGAGTTCCAGTAACAGACACATCTCAACATCAACTGTTCAGAGGAGACTGCGTGAATCAGGCCTTCATGGTCGAATTGCTGCAAAGAAACCACTACTAAAAGGACACCAATAAAAATAAAAAAAAGACTTGCTTGGGCCAAGAATTACAAGCAATGGACATTAGACCAGCTGTCCTTTGGTCTTATGAATCTCCGCATGTGTGGTTCCCGTGAAGCATAGAGGAGGTGGTGTGATGGTGCTTTGCTGGTGACACTGTCAGTGATTTATTTTGAATTCAAGGCACACTTAACCAGCATGCTACCACAGCATTCTGCAGTGATTTGTACTTCCACCTGGTTTGTGCTTAGTGGGACTACCATTTGTTCTTCAACAGGACAATGACCGAAAGCACACCTCCAGGCTGTGAAAGGGCTATTTGATCAAGAAGGAGAGTGATGGAGTGCTGCATCAGATGACCTGGCCTCCACATTCACCCAACCTCAACACAGTTGAGATGTTTTGGGATGGGTTGGACTGCAGAGTGAAGGAAAAGCATCTAACAAGTGCTCAGAATATGTGGGAACTCCTTCAAGACTGTTGGAAAAGCATTTCTTATGAAGTTGTCATCAATGAAAAGGGTGGCTACTTTGAAGAATCTAAAATCTAAATATATTTTGATTTGTTTAACACTTTTGTGGTTACTACATGATTCCATATGTGTTATTTCAGTTTTGATGTCTTCACTATTATTCTACAATGTAGAAAATAGTAAAAATTAAGAAAAACCCTTGAATGAGTAGGTGTGTCCAAACTTTTGACTGGTACTGTGTGTGTATGAGATATATATATATATATATATATAAGTAGTCGCCTACAATAATCGAAGCATCCCTGTGTCACGGCCACAAAGCATGAAAATGGCGAACTGTGGCAGTGCTATGCGTTTGTGCAATCTTGGTTGGGATGATGCTACTGCGTCATAACGTACCACAGACTCCCCAAGTCATACTGCATCACATTTTCAAATCTCTATTTTGATTAAAAGTCACATATACTATACTACAGTTCTCAACCATTCCCTGATGCTCTGAATTGGATAATACAGATAAATACACGCAATAGCAATGTTTGAAACACAGAAAAATATGACCAGGCTTACAGTTCTAAAGCATCCAAATTAAAGAATGCGGATTCATTTAAGACCATTTCCTATGAAGGGAAATTGGGGTATTATGTCCGACGTAAGACTGTTCTGTTGCTCCAGAAATATTTCGGCAGGCTTCTCCAAAAGTAGCCTAATCATGCCAAAACCCTTCAATGCAACAACATTGAAAGAAAGTCCTTTCGATGCAAAACGCTCCTTGCTCTTATAATCGAACATGATTCATTGCAGAAAAACATCTCTCCCATGAAATCATTCACATTCATACAAGCTTGCTTTATAAATGTTAGTCAAAAAAGTCCTCAATGGCAATGTAGACCCATTACATCATTGTTTTTGAGATGTCATCTAGGCCTAATAAACTATTCAAGACCAGTTCAGTGACAAAATCATAATCTGACAGTTTTGAAAGGTTACTTTTCATTAATAGGACTGTCTCTTCTCAATCGATTTTGTCGATTAAGTCAGAGCCACAGTAGGAAAATTGGAAAACACGAAGACTACTGTATGCACGGTCAAAGACATTACCTTTGTTTTTACTGTAGCTTCAGCAAGAGGAGTGAAGCGACAAAATAAAAAAGCCAGTAAGTTAACCATCAAAATGGCAACTGCGCCTCAGAGAGAGATTAGGCTTTCAAACTAGTGTTTGGTCCCACAAAGTAAGGCGAGATGAAGTCTCCTTTTCCCCCTCTGTGGGTGAAGTGATGACCAAAAGAAAATCAGAGATAGAGATGTAATGGAGGGGTTGGGCTTGTGACTCGGGACATAAGAGCTTAGAAGCCCCAAGAGTTTTTTGGAGCATCTCTTGAAACATCCAAATCACTACTCTTTGTGATGTCGCTTACGACATGCTCGTCCATTAGGTTTGTTTTTGACTGGATATGATAAGTTGCTGCTAAAATCTAAATAAGCCAAAATTCGAACTGTACACTTCTCAGTGGCGCATCTTCAAATCTGGGTGTACGTGCACTCGAACCTCAGACAACCCCCCATTCAAAAAGCAAGCAAACATTCTCGTGATCATCTCTGTTCTAATATCACCGCTATAAAACCTTAAATAATTATCATGATTACAGGCCGAACCATTGGGCAACACTACTCACCCCACTTCTGAGGAGAGAGGAACTGCACAGACTCACCAAGGCTCTCTGTCCGACATCCTCCGTGTCGAGAAAAGAGGTGCCAGGGTAGACACGTGGCACTGGCATACCCAACCACAGCCCGCAATCCTCACACCACCAAACCCCCCCCACCCCTCTCTCCGCCCTCCCCCCCGCCCTCACCCACCAAAAAAGTCCATTCCACTTTGCCATTTTTTGTTTGTTTATATTCACAACCTTACAGAAGAAAGCTGCAATCGTCCCGCACTCTTTGGTTGTCCCAATTCAGCACCCCCCCCCCCCCCCCCCCCACACAGCAATATAAATGCTGCAACTAATACGAGTTGAAAGGAGAATCATCTCTGTTACAGTCCTGCACATTGAAAAAAAAAGCCTCCATTTCAAGGCAGCAGCTTGCAGGCTCGTCGTTACTGGAGCCATCCTTTTTTCCTCACTTTTATTCAGTCAAGAAACGGCACACTTATCAGGAGAGCCCAAGCGGCTGAGGGAGACCACAAAAAAATTATTAATGAATAAAAGGCAAGAAACTCACTGTTGCTAGAGAGAGGGAAACTAAGCCTGGCCTCCCATTGGCTGCTGTTTGGCCATGTGCTCCGGAGTCACCAGAGAAGCTTGGGCAAATCAAGGAAATGTTCTAATATTAGAAAATGTATCTAGGCAGTGATCAAGCTCCTGACCCAAACAACTCCACCTTTTTTACATTGCACTTTGCATCCTCAAAGACTGACTCGGTTTTTTGAGGAGGACACTGAAATGTATGCAGTATGATAATAAAACAAATATATTTATGAAAAAATGGATTATACAGATACAATTAATGTCTGGTGCTGCAATATTAGGTAAGATATATTTTACAATTACTAGGAATGGACCATTAAAATTAACAAATAACTGATTTATCAAAATCTGGATGAAAAATCTATTAAATTCAAAACAGAAGGTTCCTTTACAGCATCAGAGGCACCAGCCACTCAAACAGCGAGATCTTGATTTCTTGTCTTTTATTATTATTTTTTTTACATTTTTTGCCACACTGTTAGGAGCTAGTGACAAGCATTTTGCCACACTGTTAGGAGCTAGTGACAAGCATTTTGTCACACTGTTAGGAGCTAGTGACAAGCATTTTGCCACACTGTTAGGAGCTAGTGACAAGCATTTTGTCACACTGTTAGGAGCTAGTGACAAGCATTTTGCCACACTGTTAGGAGCTAGTGACAAGCATTTTGCCACACTGTTAGGAGCTAGTGACAAGCATTTTGCCACACTGTTAGGAGCTAGTGACAAGCATTTTGCCACACTGTTAGGAGCTAGTGACAAGCATTTTGCCGCACTGTTAGGAGCTAGTGACAAGCATTTTGCCGCACTGTTAGGAGCTAGTGACAAGCATTTTGCCGCACTGTTAGGAGCTAGTGACAAGCATTTTGCCGCACTGTTAGGAGCTAGTGACAAGCATTTTGCCGCACTGTTAGGAGCTAGTGACAAGCATTTTGCCGCACTGTTAGGAGCTAGTGACAAGCATTTTGCCGCACTGTTAGGAGCTAGTGACAAGCATTTTGCCGCACTGTTAGGAGCTAGTGACAAGCATTTTGCCGCACTGTTAGGAGCTAGTGACAAGCATTTTGCCGCACTGTTAGGAGCTAGTGACAAGCATTTTGCCGCACTGTTAGGAGCTAGTGGCAAGCATTTTGCCACACTGTTAGAACTAGTGGCAAGCATTTTGCCACACTGTTAGAACTAGTGGCAAGCATTTTGCCACACTGTTAGGAGCTAGTGACAAGCATTTTGCCACACTGTTAGGAGCTAGTGACAAGCATTTTGCCACACTGTTTAGAGCTAGTGACAAGCATTTTGCCACACTGTTTAGAGCTAGTGACAAGCATTTTGCCACACTGTTTAGAGCTAGTGACAAGCATTTTGCCACACTGTTTAGAGCTAGTGACAAGCATTTTGCCACACTGTTTAGAGCTAGTGACAAGCATTTTGCCACACTGTTTAGAGCTAGTGACAAGCATTTTGCCACACTGTTTAGAGCTAGTGACAAGCATTTTGCCACACTGTTTAGAGCTAGTGACAAGCATTTTGCCACACTGTTTAGAGCTAGTGACAAGCATTTTGCCACACTGTTTAGAGCTAGTGACAAGCATTTTGCCACACTGTTTAGAGCTAGTGACAAGCATTTTGCCACACTGTTTAAAGCTATTGACAAGCATTTAGCTGCACTGTTTAGAGCTAGTGACAAGCATTTAGCTGCACTGTTTAGAGCTAGTGACAAGCATTTAGCTGCACTGTTTAGAGCTAGTGACAAGCATTTAGCTGCACTGTTTAGAGCTAGTGACAAGCATTTTGCTGCACCCGCTATAACAACTGCTTAACTGTGTACGCAACCAATAAACTTAGATTTTCTTCATTTTAAATCAAGATTAATATAACTAGAAACTCAAATAGACCTTTGTATTCTTTGTGGGGTCACCAGTTATACACATACTGTTCATTTGTATGAGGTTGTATCAACAGGAATAAGCTGTAGGGTTGTTAAGAGTATCTGCAAGCCAAGATATTTTGGTATATAATCATTGCAACTTTCGAACAATTTTGCAATAGCTTTATGTCGTAAGTAAGTAAAGTAGTGAAACATAACTCCACCTTAAGTGGTCCTGAACTTCTCAAATATGGGTTGCTTTGTTTGGCTGAAGCTGGAGCTAGCTAGCTTAAGGTCGATACAGCAAAATCTCTGTAAAACACTTGCTACAGATATTGTAAATTTGGCACATTGTGTTAATGCGCTCAATGTGTTTTTACTGTAACCACGATATAGCCTAGAGGAAATTACACATAGGCCCACTTAACAGTTTTACAAATACCTCATATTTTATGAAATAAAGAAATATAAAATGAGCAATTCCACGGTAATGGAGTGACACTGAGACACAGATTTTTCACTTTAAAAAGTATGTCAAACAAAAAACCAATACATTTTCAGCGAAATTGTTAAAAGCTAATGACGAAAAGTTAAACTGAATAAATATTGGCATGCCCTACCACCTCAGCACAACTCAAGGTGTTCCTATGTTTTGCAAAAGAGATACAGACGTTCGAGGATGTCCTAAGTAGAAGTCTTTTCAACGTAAGTGTTCATATGTAGGCTAGTTGCTTCTATTTTATTTCTAAGTTGGAGAAAAAAAAGTTATACAGTGTAATAGTTAGTCATTGCTAATGTAATAAATATATTCTTTATGTCTCTTAATACTAATGCGATATTGCCTAAACACTGCCAGTAACCTTACACAATCATTATACCAAGCTAACATCTTGCAGAACAGTTAGTCCTAACTACCCACACACACACACACAATGCCTGGTTGTGGGGCCGCTCAAGGACAGGTGTTCGGGAGGGGCTGGTAGCAGAAACTGTCCTAACTGTAGCATAAAAACAGGCACTGTCCTTGGGTGTCTGACTCTCGGGTACACACATGAAGATAAGCTAGAAGTGGTGTAGGCTGAGTAGACTCGTGACACACACACACACACACACACACACATCCCTGAGGGCTGGGTTTCAAGAACAAAGAACACTGTCAAGAGCCAATGAGAAGTCGACATTAGTCGGGGACGGGACCGCCCTCAACACTCATCGACCAGTCAGGAGAGCGAATCTACCAGACTCAACCTACGTCATTACATTATTGTTACACTGTATAAAATGTAAACACAATATGTTCTCGGGGCTTTTTTCTGCTGTCTCCTTAAGAGGTGACAGAACGAGTCCGTGCACGCTATGCCAAATATCTTTGTATCTTAATAAAGATGCCTTACGATAATTGAATCCACCCTGTCCGGCGTCTTGACTTGGTCTCCTTCTCAAGTAACTGATCATCAACAAAACTTGGTAGCAGAGGATGGTTTCACACTTCTGAATTCGGTCCATGAAAGGTTGATGAGAGAGGGGACAAGTCAAGGGCAATCTCGAGGGAACGGGTGACCTGTCCGCAGGAGTCATCGGCGATTCTGCTTGCCCCGGGAAACTGATCAACGAGCTCGACTAAATAAGGTAAGCAGAGCCTGTTAAAACAAAAATCTGCATATTGTACTATAGTCTTATCCAAATTTTTGATCAGTAGTACTGGGCGTGAGTATGAATTGTTGTTAAATTTTATACTAAATTGTATTATGTTGACAAGGCTGATTACAAAGATATTTGACTGGATAGAGCGATCCTGTGTGGATCTGTGAGCCTGTGTGGCATAAGAGTGAAGATAGAGAGCCTGTGTGGCGATCCTGTGTGGGTCAAAGAGTCTGTGTGACTCTTCCCGGTTAAAACTGATAGCCTGTGTGGCACAACATTGATAGTGACGACTGCTAACTAGAGAAGGCCTCCTGAACTGGCTGACCAGGAGGGAACACTCAGCATAAGCGGGTCGGTTAAAGTAGATATAACTCAAACAATAATAATCCAGTTAAAATTATTTAGTTTCGTCCCGGATCTCCGGAATTTATTCTGGTTTCGGTTTAAGACTTCATTTAGGGAATGATTGGAGTAGCAAGTAGCTAGATAAGCCGATTTTGGTCGGAAGTCCCGAAACTTTATTGTGATAACGTGTTTAGTTTCGTCCCGGACATCTAGAAATAGTTCCGGTTTAAGACTTTGTTTAGGGAGGGATTCGTGCGCCTCCAGGGCGCCTGGAATCTGTTTCCGGCCCTGTTTTGAGAGCGTTTTGTTTGTACGTACCCCGAAGGCGCGAAGCGATACCAATAGTTTGGGTTTCAGCCCGGGTGTGCGATCTGTCTGTCTATAGAACTGAGTAAGGGTTTGATGTGTAAGTAGCGAGGAGGACCTAAATAACATTGAACACCAAATTGAGGTAATCACCGGGGAGTTGGTATTGACCGGGTTAATGTTTTAGCCTATTCAGAATATTAGTCCTAATATTTTAAAATAACTTTGTTTACGAGGGTGGGGCACCAGAGGTAAGACAAGACTGTGCCGGCACCGTGAATACATCGTTGGTCTTGACCAACGACGGGCTAAGTATACAAAGGATAGTGGGTAATTCATAAATAAATATGGCGTCTATTCCGCCGACTAAACTTAAATTCAGTGAATATTTGGAACAAAAAATAAGAGAGAGGGCAGGAGGAGAGGAACAGTATAAAGCAATTAGAAAAGTGTGGGAGGAAGTGAAACTGACATGGACACAGGCGGGCTATTTTAGCGGGGGAGCCCCCACTAAAAGCCAGCTGTTAGTGATGGAAGATGGGTTGAAGGAGGTAGTGCAGAAAGGAATAGCAGGGGAAGTGGAAGACAACAGAAGGCATATGTTTAAGAAACAAGGAACTAAAAACAGAGAAAAGGCTGAAGCAGAATTGAGAATAGGAGTTTGGGCCATAGAGGAGACTAGAAGGGCGCTTCCATATAAAAAACCAGATACCAGACGCCCATGGGATCTTACCCAGTACCCAATGCCTGTTTCCAAGACATTAGTATAGATTACACAGACATGGGAGAAGATAACGTGGTGGGAGGAAAAAGGTACCTGTTAGTAATGGTAGACAGGTTCTCTAGGTGGGTAGAGGCAATACCAACGGCACGGGAAGATGCCAAATCAGTCATCAAATGGCTGCAAAGAGACCTCATACCTAGGTATGGGGTTCCGAGACAAATCCGTTCCGGTAACGGATCCCATTTCAGCAATAAACACCTGAGACAGGTGGAGGAAAGGTTTGGAATTGTGCACAAATTCGGGTCAGTGTACAGGCCACAATCTCAGGGCCTAGCGGAACATGCAAATCAAACTCTTAAGGCTAAGATTGCTAAGGTATGTGCAGGTTCGAAGCTAACCTGGGTGGAAGCCCTACCACTGGCACTGATGGCCATGACTGGCGGGGACCCATCTCTCTCTCCCCATGAGATAATGACGGGGAGAGTCATGCCTGGCCCACCAAGGGAGGGAGGTCATATGCCCCCTCTTGATGTGCTGAGAATAGGAATGTCTGACTATGTGAGAAAACTGACGGAACTTTCTGTAGCTCTCTCTGCGCAGGTACGGAAGGCCCAAGAGGGGGAGCTGCCGGAGGACCAGTCACCTAAGGTAAAAGTTGGGGACTGGGTGAGGGTCCGGGTCCACAAGAGAAAGTGGTCCGAACCCAGGTGGACTGGACCGTACGAAGTGAAGGAAGTTACTTCACACTCTGTCCAGGTCAAAGGTAAATCAGGCGCACCTTGGCACCACCTGACACATTGCACACCAGCCCCAACTCCTTCACGTACTCTTGCAGAAGTACGGAACGATTTGCGTTCCTCCAATTAGGACTCCAAAATGCCGCCTTTGAGGTGGACCTTGATGAAGGAGGAGGCCCAGGTGGAAGGGCGTAGGAGGCTAATATATCCCTGGGAGAGGTTGGGAATATCCACCAGGGCGTTTATTATTTGTATGGTAATTATGGGGCTTACTATTGGGACTATGTTGTGGCACCACCTTACACACTGCACTCCGGCCCCAACCCCTTCCAGAACTTTGACTGAAACCAGGGCCGATTTGCGCGCCCTAAAATTCGATTCCAACCACTGAAACCTTAGTTGTGGAAAATGGGACCACAGCTCCCGTTTCCACGACCTAAGGCGCCACGCCCAGGGTCGGGTTATCTCCCTCCCTGGGAGAGGCTGGGGATATCAGCTCCCCTGTTTGTTATTTTCATAATCATTGCCGGAGTATCCTTAGGAACTCTCACTGGTGGGGATTTGAACATTGCATGGAAAAATATTAAGTTAGTAAAGTGAATTGCAGGTGGAGTTAATTTTATTTTTACAGGGACGGTGCACATTAAACACAGTTGTGTATAATGGCAGGGTATTCCTAGCAAACAGAATGGGCCGGTTTGCAGACAAACTGAAGGGGTTTAAGGTTTTAAGCAATCTTGGGTTAAATTAGTCAAGCAGTATGTTAAAGTAGGGGAGTTTAATAGGTTTGAAGTACAGTATTGTATCCAAGGGTAGCGCATGTTCAAATAAGTTTAAAACTAATGACCGGGGGGAGTATAATGGAATTATAAAGTATTTTTAGGTTTTGTTTGTAGTTAACTTTTGGGTTTTTGAATCGGTGTAGTATGAGGAAATGCTGACCAAGTGGTTATTTTATGGAAAATGGAGCGCTTAGCTGTCTTTGGAAAAATCCTAGGGACAGGATATCTTAAAGGGGTATACACACATGGCATTTTGGAAGTTTTGTTTTCTGAGTTTTAATAAACACACGAAATTCTTTTGATAAGGGATGTTCTGGGAACCTGGGATACAAATGTAGATAAAGTTCTTAGCTTTAATTTGTTTAATGTAGTAAGAAACACGGTTCTGAAAGGGTGGTATGACTTTTTAACCCCTCTGGTGACTTTTCCTGTGTGGTCTGATCAGCCACATTGAAAAGCCATTTGGATGGTGAATTTAAGGGCATTGGTGATATTGATTTTAAGGGAATTTGTAGAACTGATAATTATGATGGAGTTAAAGCTCTTAGACACAATTGATAATTTGAACCAATGATAGGACTAAAAGGGCAAAGCCTTAGACTAAGGGTAGGCTTCCTTAAGTCTATTTTCCTAGAACAATAAGGGTAAAATATTTTTCCTGGGTGGAGTAAATCAGATGAGTCATTTTGATCTGATTATGTGATTTTAAAATATTTTGGCCAGTAGCAGGGGTATTTTTTTTACATGATCTAGATACGTTTATTTTCCCTTAGGAAGTCAGCTGTTGTTGAATTCAGTGTAAGAGATTTAACACAACAAGGCTGTGGAATTGATATACTAGTATTATTATATTTTGTTGTGAATAAGTTTAATAATGGTGGACTTATGTCAACAGGACAGGGATACATGACATCTGTAGGTGATCCAGAATTATTGAGGGTATCGAGATAAATTTAAGTAGATATGCAATATCTAGACAGGTTGATTTTTCTAAAGTTCAGGAGTGCAACCAAGGAGACAATGAGACATTTAGTCAATATTTGGAAACAACCCAGATTTGATGCTTTCTGTTATGAGAAAAAGCTGGAGACAGATAGAAGGGCAGACAGAGAGATCCTCCCCTGCACTGCTGTAACCTTGAGGGTTGGGGAGTAGCGGGAAGAAAGAAGGGGGGCAAGCAGGAGTAGATAGGAAGAGAATTTGGTTCACTTAGCTTTAGGATATTAATTCATGGAGAGACTATCGGCTCCATTGGCAGGCATGTATTTTAGTTTTGATTTTAAGTTTTTGTTTGGTAAATTCGCTAGGAGGAGATATGAAAGCTTAGTTGGTTTCAGGTGTTAGACTCTGAACCATTGCTCAGACACTATTCTGCACAGTAGGCCGAAATAGTAGCATTGACTAGAACCGGTGAAATAAGAAAGGAGAGAAAAGTTACTATTTACATAGACAAGCACATAGACATTTAAAACCATACAAAACAGCACAGATACATCTTAAAGAAGATAAAACACTTGACAGAGAATTGTTACAGAATAGCCGAGGATGAAGGCCCCAGGGAGAATTGGACATGTGGGAAATAAAAGGGGGCAATCCTACAAGAGAAGGGCTGACATAAGGATAATTTGTTTAGATATGCAGCAATATTGATACATGGCTTGAGCCATGTATAAATAGGGGGAGTATGGTAGAGCAGGTGATAGAACAGGTTAGGATAATTATTTAAACAAAAAACATTTTTTGTAGAATATCCATTCCAAACATTTGGAAATTGACTTATTGAACTATTCCGGATTGAGGGGAAGAAGGGGTGTTTAACAATAACAGATAAGTATAGCAAATGGGTAGAAGCGTTCCCAACTTACTTGGTGGACATGATTATGGTAGCTAGAATATTAGGTCAAGACATTATCCCTAGAGTTGGTTTACTAGGATCTATCTCTTTAAATGATGGATGACAGTTTAGCTAATCAGGTAGAGCCTATAGAAGGCCAGAGTTAGAGATGCCAGAACAGGTAGACATAGAAATTAAAGATATACTAGCAGAGCACATGAGAAGACTGTTTGTTAACCAAACCCGTATGTCCAAGAATTTGTGTCCAACAGGTGAATTACAGGAGAAGGTGATTCACTCAATCCAACCAGGAGACTGGGTGTGGATCCAGTCCCTGAGGAGAAAAAACTGGAAGCAACACCATTGGGAAGGCCCATACCAGGTTCTGTTAAACCACTGCCTTTGCCATTAGAAAAGCTGAGAGAGTCACTTGGGTCCACGTTACCCACTGCAAGGAGGTGTGTACACATATGAACACTGTTGATCACACACAGAGTTAGGAGAAGAACCGATACCAACAGGGTCCGGGGGTTACCTCCTTAACGAAGATTTCCTATCCCGACCGTTCATCACTGTGTGTGCTCCTAGAGGTGTGAGTATGGGGTGATACCTAGCAGAGAGACTAAGGCCAGGAGAGGGTTGGCGGTTTTTGGGAAGAGTAGAGACTCTGAGCTGCATCATAGTCTAATCTGACTGATACATTCAGATCCACCACCTTCTGGCACTAATCATACGATACCGTTGTCATTGAGAAGAAGTAGAAGATAAACTATATAATACACTGATGAGTGACATGCAGAATAAGGAATCAAAGAAGATCAAGATGTAGAATTTAAGGTAAACATTAAACAATTTCCTGGGGAAGCAGACAACTGTACAGGAATTGGGGTTGGCCAGATTGAAGTACTCAGCCAACCCACCTCGGGTTCACCTAAATTCCTGATGAGCACCAGTGTTATAGATACAAGAATGGCACCGAGAACTTAGATGACTTTAATGGCTGAAAGTAATCGTGAATGTGACTGACTTAGGTTTGAAAGATGAATAGAAAATGTTTAACCTCACAGCACCTATAACTGATGAAGGGTGGGCTAGTACCAGAAAAGGACGCATGCGACAGAAATTACCACGAAGGGTGGTTAGCTTGCGCCCTGGGGTTATTGGTCCAGTTCGAGTTAGTCATCAGAGGCCAGTTATAGGAGGCTAAAGTAGGGACAGGAGGAGTTTTGACCAGGATGGGAGTAGCTTTGTCTAGATGGATGCTATTGGAATCCTCAGGAAAGTTCCAGATGAATACAAAGCTATGAATCAAATATGTGAAGTTTTTAACCCTACATTATTTTGGTGGTTGACAACAAATAAAAATGTGGATGGGATTAATGACATATTTTATAATCAACAGAGATTCATGAATGAAAACAGGGATGCAGTAAAGAGGTTCTCTGACCAATTATCCGCCACCCCCCTCATGACCTGGTAAAATAGACTGACTCTCGATATGTTATTGGCAAAGGAGGATGGTGTGGGTAGAATGATTAGGTTCATTGCTGTACGTACATTCCTGATAACACAGCCCATGTTTGGTAAATGGAAAAGTGTTGTAAGAACTGTATTATGGGCTGCTTTCACCGGTATGAGTGTTTGTGTTGTGTGGTTGTTGTTTGGTCCCGTGTGCGAGAGGTCTCATTTCCAGGATTCTGGAGAGATTGATAACGGAGCAGATGGGCAACCGGAATGATGCCTTTGATGGAAGTGACCCCAGAGGACACTGAATCCAGCTCTGGGCAATGATCATTGGTTTACTGTTGAGGAAGCAGAACCCACTTACATATTTCAAGACTAGATGTGTCACGTCTCTTGTGAGACGTGAAGAGGGGGACTTAAAATTTGTCTTTCGACAAATTTCATCTATAACTATGACTTTTGCTTATACATTGTCACGTCTCTTGTGAGACGTGAAGAGGGGGACTCACAAAATTTGTCTTCGACAAATTTGTGTTTTACTCCAGCCTTGTGTAATCAGTTCGTGTAATGGTATTCTTCCGGGTGTGAAGGTTTTAAGTTCCTGGGTGACTGGTAGTCAACCCAGCACATGTTAGGAGTAGACGGAAGTTGTCACGTCTCTTTGGAGACGTGAAGAGGGGGATTTGTAATAAATATATTCTTTATGTCTCTTAATACTAATGCGATATTGCCTAAACACTGCCAGTAACCTTACACAATCATTATACCAAGCTAACATCTTGCAGAACAGTTAGTCCTAACTACCCACACACACACACACAATGCCTGGTTGTGGGGCCGCTCAAGGACAGGTGTTCGGGAGGGGCTGGTAGCAGAAACTGTCCTAACTGTAGCATAAAAACAGGCACTGTCCTTGGGTGTCTGACTCTCGGGTACACACATGAAGATAAGCTAGAAGTGGTGTAGGCTGAGTAGACTCGTGACACACACACACACACACACACACACATCCCTGAGGGCTGGGTTTCAAGAACAAAGAACACTGTCAAGAGCCAATGAGAAGTCGACATTAGTCGGGGACGGGACCGCCCTCAACACTCATCGACCAGTCAGGAGAGCGAATCTACCAGACTCAACCTACGTCATTACATTATTGTTACACTGTATAAAATGTAAACACAATATGTTCTCGGGGCTTTTTTCTGCTGTCTCCTTAAGAGGTGACAGAACGAGTCCGTGCACGCTATGCCAAATATCTTTGTATCTTAATAAAGATGCCTTACGATAATTGAATCCACCCTGTCCGGCGTCTTGACTTGGTCTCCTTCTCAAGTAACTGATCATCAACACTAACCTTTACATAAGCAACCCTACATTACCCTAACCCTAAGTACAATGCACAAAGTAGCTAACGAGTTAATACAACAACAAGAAGAAACTTACACTGAATTGACATAAATTATTACACAGCAATAGCGACTGAACAGACATGTGAACAGGCATTGTTGCCACAGACATTGGTGATCCTGCATGTTTTGGAATCAATCCAAGAGAAATCTGGAAATATAACTTTGGCCGTGTCCTAAACCAATGCACATGTGCAGAATACGCGTAACGTTTAAACAACAAAGCGCACTAAATGTGTAATAACAATATTAGAATGGTCCAAAATATAGGGTTGCTGTCAACTACAGCTAAGTTGCCCATGTTGCAACAATGTAGCAAGTAAAACTCGCACATAAACTTGCAGATGACGTGTTCGAGAAATTCGCTACCTTTGCCATTATTTTGTCTGTGTTAAGCACAATGTTGCTACACTGAGTAAAAATGTAGCCCACAAAATAGTGCAACATTGACGTGCTGTATGGGAACTCTGGAAAATATGGTTACAGTAGCTAGCTAGCTCGACTTGGTCGATTTTTAGATGTCAATAGAGAGGCGCACGTTAGTACTGCAAGTGGCAGACATTATGCAACTAACTAGGTATTATGTTAACATTTAGCTTACTTTAAAGAAAACGACTTGTTGCAGTGTCCTCGACAAGTTTATAGACCTGTGAAAGTTCGTACTGCCTTGTGTGCGTAGGGCACCTAGTTGAAGATCTTCCACCATTTTTCCGTTCAGAGACTATAGCACTGGAAATGTGCACCAACTTAGGAAAAACTCACCCGCAGACGCAGATACTTCTTCCAAATATCTCGCTGCAGCGGCACTTTAACACGTCGAAATGCAGACAGCGAGTTTCATTATCTTTCATCTGTTCTTTCCCTCAATGCTTTAAAATCGTCCGCCTCCTTTGATTACTTCTAGTCCGGTTTCTTTCTTTCTCCCTTTCTTTCTTTTGCTGCACATGACTCTCAGCTCCCTACACAGCCATTTTCCAGCACAGCACGGCGCAGAAAAGGAGAGTGCGTGGGAACTAATATGAACAGCACGGGAAAAAACGAACCCAGTCGGAAAACCACGAATCATTGCAGGACGGGAAGCATATGGCCATTTCCATGTAAAATAACCCATGAGCGCCAACCTGTGAAGTTTATAGGATCATGTCAAATTGGGTGTCAAATGAAAGCCAAGAGTCTATATATTTTTTAATTAAGGCATATATCCATTTATCAACCATTTTTCATCCCAAAAAAGTAAGAATAAAAGAAGGCTTAGATTTTTGGTCAGTTGGAAAAGGGTTCTTAGAAAACATATTTTTCTAATTTCCATCCCTCATGAGGAGGGAGGATAATGAAAGTTCACATAAGTAACAAGTAGGTCGGGTTTTTACTGATATCAATTTGGTTTAATAATTATTAAGTGATTAAATCCAAATCATTAACAGAATTTCAGTAAAATCTGTAACAGAATGTCTGCAATTGAATTGGCTTCAATGGGAAATCATAGTAGGCACAGACCACAAGTTTGGACAGCACAGTACAGTAAAGCAAAGTAAAGTATAGTTTACTACAGTAGAGTACACTAGAGTTAAGTACGGTATAATGTATTGTACTGTATTGTATTGAAATATACTCTACTGTACTCTACTGTACTGTGCTGTACTGTACTCCACTGTACTCTACTGAGCTCTACTGTGCTGTACTTTGATGTCTAAACTTGTGAAATATAGATGTCTATGACTGGTTCAGATTTGGTCCTGACCAACTAAATGTTGTGTTGTTTGAGGGCAGAGCTCATTAAAATAATAGCCAGTGTTTAGAATAATACCCAAATATGCAAATTAGGATATTGCATATCTATGCCTTTGTGTACCTATTCAAGATACATCACCATGAAGAGAATGACATTCATATCCATGCATTTCTGTGCAATACAGATCAGGGACCCATGATGAAATTCCATTACCGTAATTCCGTTACTGGGTATAAATCCACTTCACTTACTGTTGTTCAATAACCAAAATAGATTTCTTCAAAGTCAATGTGTCCTGTCATAGCTGTCACCCCATTCTTTCTGTAATCGTTAAATCTTAATTTGGAGCATATATTTAACAGTTTTGGTAAAACGTGGACACAAAAAACAGTGGGAGATTTTACCTAAATTATGTTACCAAACTTTGCATCTGCACAGTTCTTCCAGTAAATGTTTTTGTAAAATGTTCAGTGTAAATATTTAAAAGTAGTCCTTGTGCATAGTTGTATGGTTTGTTAAATTTTTAAATCAATAGTTTTTTGTTTGGCATACATTTCAAAGTGAAAAATCAGAGTCTCGGCGCAATTCCGTTATCGTGCAATTGCCCATATAACCATGATAAATATTTCCTCTCCTGAATTGAAGCATTTCAATCATCCTAAAAAAAAGTACTTTGACAATACAACTATTTCATGCCTTTTCATAACAGCATTTTATAAAAATGTATTGATTATACCATAACCTTGTTCAGAATGCTGATGAAGGATAGTCTGTGCTGTATCAGGAAGAGCTAATAACTAGGCTACTCCATCTTTTTTGTTGTTGTTGTTGTTGTTGCCAATTAGCTACCAGGTTGAACAAAGAATATTCAAATTTAGGAAAAAAATTGGGCTCCCGAGTGGCACAGTAGTCTAAAGCACTGCATCTCAGTGCTAGAGGCGTCATTACAGACCCTGGTTCGATTCTGGGCTGTATCACACCTGGCCATGATCAGGAGTCCCATAGGGGCGGCGCACAATTGTCCCAGCGTCGTCCGGTTTAGGGGAGGGTTTGGCCAGGGTAGGCCATTATTGTAAATAAGAATTTGTTCTTAACTGACTTGCCTAGTTAAATAATGGATAAATAAAATAATGTACCTGGCCTTCAGATGTGAAGACTTATTGTTACAGACGATATATGTTTTGAATAGAGAAATACGCATTTGATCACAATAAGCCTCTATAGTTGTTAGTGTTGTGAATGTGCTTCTCCAAAATGTTGTAAGATGTAAGTCCCAAAAAGAACTGTACACTTCATATTATTCTTCTGCCATTCATTTATTTCAAACACTGTTAGACAATTGAGAGAAAATGAATTTCACACCAACTTTCACCAGAAACCAGTTTGGGAAATATACAATGAAGTTTGAGGGCCACCAAGGTAAGACAAAACAAACATTAATTATGTTTATGGATTACAATTGACCATTACAGATATCCCATTTATCAAACATCAGGAAAAATATGAGAAGGTAGTTGTAATCAGTTGGTTATAATCTGCGTGCACCTCAGGCTTTCACCCCGTTTTATTATTGAAGTTGAATCGAAGACCACTAAATGAATACATTTCAGTTATGTAAAACTACACACTAATTTGGGTGCATTCAGAACAAGTCTTTTTTCTTGTGTTACATTAAACAATGTAAAAGTGCAGAATGGGTAATATATTTGCAATCAAAGAATCAGATAAATTCTCTAGCAAGCAAGACCATGAAAACAACATCTGACTAATATAACAAATAGTTATTCAGTTCAGTGAAAAATGTCTAGCATGAGGACACAGTATTATTTCCAATAAATGGACCACACTTTGACAACATCAAGATCTGGGAAATCCATTTTGAATTGAATTACCTATTTTATTATACCCTCACAAAAATCACACTTACTTGTTTCAAGTACTAATAAAGTATATATAAAAAAAAAGTAGATATGTTTTAGATTTCTGACCTTCTGTTATCCTATCTCGTTCCAGTTGTTCAAGTATTAGTTGGTGACAAATTATTATTTGTATTTTAACTTGGTCAATATTCCCATATCCCCAGCCAACTGTGAAACACGTGTTCCTAACATCATCTGACATACAGTAAGACAGTTCATCCTAATATGACAGTTTATCTGAAATAACCACGAGTGGAAGAATTTTTGTTGTTCATTCTATAGTTGCAGAAGAAAACAATGACAGTATACAGTGTTGACAGCCAAACCATTGCCTACATCTTCAAATCTCTCACCATTCTATCAAGTCTGTTGTTCTTGATTGCCAACTTCCGTTTAGGTTAGTTATGGTGTTTGTAAACAGCATAGGCATATCAGCAATGCAACAAGACTGCTTCCATATCCAAATATACAAAACACAGTTACATTTCTTTGTCCTTCAGGGCTTCTGTTGGAATCCTGCTGATCCCTGTCATTCGTTGTTCCGAATAATTTAAAGGGGGCCTCCCGAGTGGCGCAGCGGTCTAAGGCACTGCATCACAGTGCTTGAGGCGTCACTACAGACCCAGGTTCGATCCCAGGCTGTGTCACAACCGGCTGTGAGACAAGATCGAAATTGGGGAGGGAAAAAGGGGGTACATTTTTTACAAATAATTTAAAGGGCCAATCAGCAGTTGAAACAATAACAAAGCGTACTCTTCTCCCCGCCACTGTTTCAGTAAAAAGCTGAGGAATGGGCTGGAGAAATGCAACCACTAAAATTCATGATATCAAAAAAATATATAGTTTTAACCATGTATTGAGGCTTTACAGGGTTTGTTTACATTTACTTTGTTTACAACCACTGGAGAAAAACAAGTTTATATTTTGGGTTCTGATGGGGAACGACAGTTGAACCAAGCTCATGAGGCTTTTATAAATTATAATATTCTAGAATCAATGGGTACATATCATTAATTTATAAGTCCAAAAATGGATGGAGCAACTGCAGATTTCCCCCTTCAACAGTGAAGATGGAAAAAGTTCACATACAGGACACATCTGACCCTAAAATGTAAACATTCATTCAGATAACATGGTTTTAAAAAAACAGCACAGGGAGCCAGTTTCTACATACACTGCACAATTCTTAAAATGCAAAAGGAAAACAAGAGTTCTGAAAAATAATGAGAACAGTGTTAGGGGATAACGCCTAACCTGTGCAAATACACTCTTCCGCTAGATTACATTGTAGGGTAGCTTGCTTCAACAAGCAGGTCAGTATGGCATTGCAGGATCACCAACAATCTAGTATCAAAAAGGTAGCAATGGCAGAACAAAGCGTCCTTTATTTTGTGTCCCGTCAATCATTTTGTGATTTAAACCAATGGAAGAATCGGTGGAGTTTATCCATTTGATGACATCACTGGAATGATTGACAGGGCTTGGCAGCAGGACTCAATCCTGAAGCTTCCTATGTACAGTACCTCTTATTTAGAAGGGTTCTTATGAGAAATCCATGCTTTGGCACGGGAGCACTATTTCACTATCCCTGTGACCATGAATCATTACTACCACATTATTGTTCTAGTGTGTTAAAGACGGCACTGAATTAAAGGGCTTGGACACACTAAGTACATAAACATTCATCGTATGTTTGAAAGGCCTATTTTGATCAGACAAAATCAGCAGCCATATTTCATGTCATGAAACACTTTTGGAACACTAATAGAATTTTAAACAATTTAACAGATATTGGAGAAAACATTTTATTCATCGTCTGTCTGCATCTATAAGCCACATCCAAATCTTTGTTCTTAATTTAGTTCATTAACTTGGAGTTTCCTCATGTCTCTATCCATTCACACAACATAATGGGCGCATCAAATTTGTGACATTGTCACAAATAAGGGCCAATAAATGAAGTCATATTCAGCCCGAAACAAATAAAACGAACATAAAAAGTAATAAATAGGTTATTTCATAAAAAAAAGGTATTTACAAAGTACAAAAATGTTACAGGTGCTACAGTGAACCTAAAACCAAAGGTGGGAGGGATTAACCAATTTTGTCTCAACAGTTTCGAGTGTGGTACGATGCATACTGTAACTCAACCGTGTGAAGTCTTTTTGTTGTTGTTGTACTCTCCCTCCAGTTGCCTCAATTGGCTCAGGCTTGAGTATATTCTCGCGGATAAACATGCAAGCCCTTCATATACGGTACAGTAGCCGGTCAGAGAGTATGTAACCTTAGTCTAGGGTGTGACTCTACCTAGACCTTTCACCTTATTGGAGCAACACTAGACTAATACCCCTCCTTCTCCTTTGGCTTGGATTTCTGCGCTGCTGTACCCTGTGCTCCTCGCCCTGCCACCTCCAGGCTCCAGTCGGACTGAGCTGAGTTGATCCACGACGCCTTGAAACGCGGCTGCCTGATGGGAAGCGCAGGGCTTTGGGCCTCCTTTTCCTCCGGGTCGTCAAAGCTCACCTCCTGCACCGCCTCCTGCTTCTTAAAGGAGTCCCTCCTCTCAGACAGGGCCAGTTTCCTCATCACCACCACCTCATTGGAGCGGTGGTCGCTGCTGGCCGACTCCCTGTGGCTTCTCTGACCGCCCAGATAAAGGCCCTGACGGCCATGTTGTTCTCCCACACAGACAAACCCTGTGGCGGTATCCTCCAGGTCCTCAAGCCCCTCCCCCTCCGACAGGGGCATCTCCATGGTGTGTCGGCGGGTGGCGTAGGCCTTCTTGTCGCCGTGGTACACCCCTGAGAGCTTCTCAGCCGACTGCACCCTCTTGAGGAGTGGAGAGCGGGGCGGCTCGGCGCTGCGCGGGCGGACAGAATGGCGGGCGATGGTGGGAGGGGACAGGGTCTTGCCGTGGAAGCCGTGGAGGCCCTTTGAAAGGCTGGGGAGGGAGGATGGAGAGCACTGGGGGGAGAGGGTCTGCGGAGGGGGGATACAGGCCAGCGGGGAGGGGGGGATGCTGCTTGTAGACTTGCAGCGACCTGCCTTGGTGTAGCGGCCCAGGACGTGAAGGGAGCTGGGACGGGCCTGGGGGACGGGGGAGTTGGGAGAGCTGGAGCAGGGAGAGGAGCTCTGGGGGGAGTTGGAGTCTGAGAGAGAACAGAAGAACATGATGTAGATAAGCCTTTGCTTTGTAATTGCAGAAATCAAACAAACATTCTCACTTTAGTGCTGATAACTGTTTGATAATAGCTAGAATAAACGTTATCCTAAACTTTTTCTGTATGACATACAGTGCCAGTCAAAAGTTTGGACACAAACTCATTCAAGGGTTTTTCTTTATTTTGACTATTTTCTACATTGTAGAATAATAGTGAAGACATAAAACTATGAAATAACATATATGGAATCATATAGTAACCAAAAAGTGTTACATCTAAATATATTTTATATTTGAGCAACCCTTTGCCAGCTTTGTACACTCTTGGCATTCCCTCAACCAGCGTCATCTGGAATGCTTTTCCAACAGTCTTGAAGGAGTTCCCACATATGCTGAGCACTTGTTGGTAGGGCTGGGTGATATGACCAAAATATATCATGGTATTTTTCACATTTTTGACAGTATTTTATGTTCTTGAATAATAAAACTTCCACATTTGCTTTATGAGTAGTGTGTGACCCTAAGGTGGCAACACATACACTACCGTTCAAAAGTTCGGGGTCACTTAGAAATGTCCTTGTTTTTGAAAGAAAAGCACATTTTTTGGTCCATTAAAATAACATCAAATTGATCAGAAATACAGTGTAGACATTGTTAATGTTGTAAATGACTGTTGTAGCTGGAAACGGCAGATTTTTTATGGAATGACTACATAGGCGTACAGAGGCCCATTATCAACCAATGGCACGGTGTTAGCTAATCCAAGTTCATCATTTTTTAAAGGCTAATTGATCATTAGAAAATGTTAGCACAGCTGAAAACTGTTCTTCTGATTAAAGAAGCAATACAACTGGCCTTCTTTAGGCTAGTTGAGTATCTGGAGCATCAGCATTTGTGGGTTCCATTCCAGGCTCAAAATGGCCAGAAACAAAGACCTTTCTTCTGAGAAATGAAGGCTATTCCATGCAAGAAATTGCCAAGAAACTGAAGATCTTGTACAATGCTGTGTACTGCTCCCTTCACAGAACAGTGCAAACTGGCTCTAACCAGAATAAAAAGAGGAGTGGGAGGCCCCGGTGCACAACTGAGCAAGAGGACAAGTACATTAATGTGTCTAGTTTGAGAAACAGACACCTCACAAGACCTCAACTGGCAGCTTCATTAAATAGTACCCGAAAAATACCAGTCTCAACGTCAACAGTGAAGAGGCAACTCCGGGATGCTGGCTTCTAGGCAGAGTTCCTCTGTCCAGTGTCTGTGTTCTTTTGCCCATCTTAAGCTTTTCTTTTTATTGGCCAGTCTGAGATATGGCTTTTTCTTTGCAACTCTGCCTTGCTTTTCTTTCAAAAACAAGGACATTTCTAAGTGACCCCAAACTTTTGAACGGTAGTGTATATTCTAAATTATTTCAATGGGTCTTTCTCCAGTCGGATTGTTTTATACTATTCAATTCAACTTCAACCAAAAATAATTTCCTGCACTTCCTGCACTCATTTGAGATTATTTCCACACTGCTACGATATGGGGAAAAATACTAGGCCTTATTTTAAACCAAATGTTGCAATTGTGATTTAGATCAAAACACTTGGGTGAATTTTCAGAATCATGGAAATAGATTGTTTATTATAATTCTATAGTTAGAATATAAATAATAGTGGGCACTTTGCATTGTGTTGTTTGACATGACAACGAATGAAAATGCCATGGACGAGTTATTGTAACAGGGTAGGAACCAAAGTGATATTCAGTGTTTCCTAGGGGACCCTATAATCTTTGGCTACATTACATCTTTATTCATATAGCCAACATATTCATGCTTCGCCTATTCCTCTTTGATTTAGAAGATACTATTTCCTCCACCAGTATTGGTATCAGGCTGTATTAGCTAGCTACGTTTGCTCTGACTCAGTACTTTTATTAGCTAGGCAGCTAAATAGCGATTAGCATTAGAGGCTAACACGATTTAGCTTAACTTGCTAAGAAAATACAAACTATCTGTTTGCAGATGTAAGAAACACGAACTAATATTGTAATTATAGAACGCTTGTGGGCTTATATTAAGATCAAAGTGAAAAACAACATCGTTGTCATCAACATTGACCATGCAGACTGAACGAAAGTGTCTCGTGGTCAAACAATAACAAATGCGCTCCTTGAGTGACAGGGGGTGGGACTAGGTCTGTGGAAAGCGAGAGAGAGCAGAGGGATGACTCAAGTAGCGCAGTAAACTATAAAAATTGACGTTATACACGGCGTATCACATTTAACAAACCAAACATTCAAATACCGTTATAGAAGGTCAAGTAAAAACCCAAACCGGTCCGTGCATAAATACCGGTATATAGTAAAATACAGTATTCCGCCCAGCCCTACTTGTTGGCTGCTTTTCAGTCACGCTGCAGTCCAACTCATCCCAAACCATCTCAATTGGGTTGAGGTCAGGTGTTTGTGGATGCCAGGTCATCTGATGCAGCACTCCATCACTCTCCTTGGTCAAATAGCCCTTACACAGCCTGGAGGTGTGTTCGGTCATTGTCCTGTTCAAAAACAAATGATAGTCCCACTAAGCGCAAACCAGACACCTCCTCCTCCATGCTTCACAGTGGGAACCACACATGCAGAGATCATCCATTCACCTACTCTGCGTCTCACAAAGACACGGCGGTTGGAACCAAAAATCTCAAATTTGGACTCATCAGACCAAAGGACAGATTTCCATCGGTCTAATGTCCATTGCTCGTGTTTCTTGGCCCAAGCAAGTCTCTTCTTCTTATTGGTGTCCTTTATTAGTGGTTTCTTTGCAGCAGTTCGACCATGAAGGCCTGATTCACGCAGTCTCCTTTGAACAGTTGATGTTGAGATGTGTCTGTTACTTGAACTCCGGGAAGCATTTATTTGGGCAAACATTTCTGATGATGGTAACTTTAATGAACTTATCCTCTGCAGCAGAGGTAACTCTGTGTCTTCCTTTCCTGTGGCGGTCCTCATGAGAGCCAGTTTCATCATAGCGCTTGATAGTTTTTACGACTGCACTTGAAGAAAGTTGCAAAGTTATTGAAATGTTCCAGATCGACTGATCTTCATGTCTTAAAGTAATGATGGACGGTCGTTTCTCTTTGCTTATTCGAGCTGTTCTTTCCATAAAATGGACTTGGTCTTTTACCAAATAAGTGCATCTTCTGTATACCACCCCGAACTGATTGGCTCAAACCCACAAATTAACTTTTAACAAGGCACATCTGTTAATTTAAATGCATTCCGGGTGCCTACCTCAGGAAGCTGGTTGAGAGAATGCCAAGAGTGTGCAAAGCTGTCATCCAGGCAAAGGGTGGCTGCCTTGAAGAATCGCAAATATAAAATATACTTTGATTTGTTATAGTTTTGATGTCTTCACTATTATTCTACAATGTAGAAAATAGTAAAAAAAAATAAAGAAAAACCCTTGAATGAGTAGTTGTGTCCAAACATTTGACTGGTACTGTATGCCATTAAATCCAAAGCTTTGGCATAACACACGTTTCCTCAAATACAAATTTACTTGGTCTACCACAAGGGTTGAAACATTGTCAAACGCCCACTTACCAACACAAAACTATGCACGGCACAAAATGGTGGCCCAGTTTCGATCCAATAAAGAGGCAAGCTAGCAACTCACCTCCAGACTGGTCGGGGGCGGGGGAGCGGCAGGGTGTGGATGGCCCAGGCGAGAGGCTCTGGGTGGGGGAGCCAGACAGGCTG
Organism: Salmo trutta; assembly: GCF_901001165.1. NCBI lineage: Eukaryota > Metazoa > Chordata > Actinopteri > Salmoniformes > Salmonidae > Salmo > Salmo trutta. The sequence continues at coordinate 31,346,667 of NC_042987.1, forward strand.
TCACTGGAGGAGACCGAATGTTGGAAGCCAGAGGAGAAACTGCGACTGCTCTGCATGGGAGGAGGGGTGTGCTTGGACAGCTTCTTCCAGATGCTACGTCGTCTACTACAGGAGAGAAATGGGATTCAATGTAAAGCTGTGGGTATACAGGCTTTCAGAAATCAGTTATTAGGCCGATTGGGTATTAGATGATTTTTATAATACTCTGATATATGATTATGTGAACGCAAAACATGACAATGTTTGCATTCTGTGGCACAGAATTAATATTTCTTACAAATGGCACCCAATAGAGGAGGGCTTTTTGTCTTATCTACCATGACACCCAGATAGCAGGCACTACAGTAGTGGTGACTGGAGTAACTGTTCCTCATATAATGGAGAGCCCTGTAATGTTCTGTCTTTCCTGTGGCTCAGTTGGTAGAGCATGGTGTTTGCAATGCCAGCATGGTGTGTGCAATGCCAGGGTTGTGGGTTCGATTCCCACGGGGGGCCAGTACAAAAAAAAATAATGCATGAAATGTATGCATTCACTTCTGTAAGTCGCTCTGGATAAGAGTGTCTGCTAAATGACAAAAATGCAAATGTAAAATGTTCTGCTCTTACCCGTCCTGGCCGTCCTTCCTCTTGCTCTTCTTGCTGCGTCGAGCCATCTTGCTCTTGTAGCTGGTCTTCCTGGCTGGGCCCACCTTGATGGAGGTGTTCTCCAGGGCCGTGGTCTGCAGCGTCACCTTGCTGCCACTCTGGGAATAGAACGGCGATTGTTTTACTGGGCACCAAATGTTCTATGTGGGATAGAGATTGCATATGGAATATATATTTCCTGCTTATAGAACAGTGATCACTGATTTGTAACAGGATTGCACAGGTGAAAGTAACAGGGTCTAATATGGCCACCTGTCACAGTGGTTGGACGACAGGGACAGGGACAACTGCAGTGGGGTTAATATTGACATGGGCAATATAAGGACTGAGGAATTTCTTGGGGTTTCTTTTTAGGGAGAATGTTCTTGAGAAAGGCCTTGTGCTGAAACGTTAACCGGCTATATCCTCCGGTCTTGTTTCCTTTGTCATTTTTGGGGACAAAATGTAGTCATACTGTTTTTATCAGAAGGTAGCAAGGAATGAAGGAAGGTAGGAAAATAGGAAAGACAGAGAGAGACAGAGAGAGAGACAGAGACCAAACAAAGAGAGGAAGAAGGAGTATCAGGAAAGCGTGATGGTCCTCTTCCAGTGGGTCTCACCTTGAGAAGCAGCTCCACCACCTCAGTGTGCACCAGCCCCTGGACTGACTCCCCGTTCACGTGGGTGATGAGGTCACCAGCCCTCAGGCCCGCCTCGTGGGCCGGAGTGCCCTCCTCCACACACTACAGGAACACATGAAGAATAACCAACCAGAATGTAACCCTGACTGCTTTGGCATTTATCAATGCTTTCAGAAACAAAATGTAAAACAAGACGAAATAATATGTTGGCTAAAGAAGAAACCGTAACAGACTGGCACGCGAGCTAACAATAATACCAGTAGATTAAAACCAGCCAGACATTTGGTATTTGAAAGAACAAGTGTTGTTATAAACAAATATTACACATAATGAAATAACTAAACAACACAAACCAATACCAGACCACACAGATAGTTCAACCAGACAGTAAAACCAAGTCCCAATACTGCAGCAGTACTAGGAACCATAGAGATACATACTTGAGTGGCCTGTTCCATAAAAATGTCCCTGACCAAGATGGCCACCCTGTAGTCACGTTGTCTAGTGATCTATTTAATTCTGTGGCAGGAACACTTACCCAGACCATGTGGTGCACGGTGTAGACGTCCAAGTCCCCCATGTAGACGCGGATGGCGCGCAGGGCGAAGCCGAACCTCTTCCCAGAGCTGTGGATGACCACGGGGGGGCGCAGGCTGGTGATGCTGAGGGACAGGTCTCCCCGGCTTGGGGACGAGTCCCGGGACGAGGGGTTGGAGGATAGGGACAGTGACGACTTGGGGCTGCTGGGGAGACCGTCCGTGGTGTCTGGGGGTATGGAGAGAGAACACGTTAGGATTGAGGAATTTCTTGGGGAATTTAACAAAGTTTAAGTCAGTACAAGCATATCAATCATATAGGTTACAGGGCATTGTAGGCTACATACACAATACAGTGGTGTTGTTAGCATTATGCTAACCTCTGAATAGAGTCAGTGGCTGCATCTCAAATGCTTGGCCCGTATAAACGGCAATCTACAGAAATGTATGTTACCAGGAATACGGTACCGTTTGAGACTTGACCTTTCTTAACGTCTGAGTATACTGGTACAAGCTAGCTAGCCCTGGTGGTTTAATTTACCTGGGGTGATGATGAGGGACAGGCCTGAGATGGAAGCTGACTTGGGGACCTTGCAGGCCGCCGGGGGCCTGGGCTTCTCGGGGGTGTCCAGCTGGTGCCCGATGCGGCGGGACGCCCCACGCCTGTAGGAGGGCCGCGTGCCTGTGCTGTTACTACGGAGACGGATACGCCGCAAGTTGGACACTACCCCGTCTGAGAGAGGAGGGAGAGAGAAAGAGAGAGGGGTGGGGGGATAAGTGAATGTCTAACAGTGCACGCTAGAGTGTGGGCATTCTTCTCTTTTAGTAATGTAAGCCCAGTACAAATCACACAAAATCTGTATGGGTGTTTACTTTACGCATATGACTGTGTCTGTGTGTATAGGCCTAAACACATTTGTGTGTGTTAACCAGTGCAATCTAAACTCACCCTCTTCCTCAGCTGCGATGGCGAAGCGTGGCATGGTGTCCAGGCTCTGGGTGCTGTTCATCACCAGCGGACTGGCACTCCTCTCTGACTGGGACGAACTGGAGGAGGCCCTGGGACGCAGGCTAGAGGACAGGAGGGAAAGAGAACAGAATGAAGTTAACAAGGACAGGACAAGGCACACTTACAGAGAAAGGGTAGTTGTGATCTGGTAATGTTACAAGGGATTCAAGAACGACACTTTCTACCCACTAACTCATATTTAACTGAAATGTGTGCATGTATTCAATAGATGGACTTCAGTGTGATTTCTCCCTTATAACCACACACTATTAGAAAAAAAGGTGCTTATCTAGAACCTAAAAGGGTTCTTCGGCTGTCCTCATGGGAGAACCCTTTTTGGTTCCAGGTAGAACCCTTTTGGGTTCCATGAAGAACCCTTTACACAGAAGGTTCTATATGGAACCCAAAAGGGTTCTACCTGGAACTAAAAATGATTCTGCCTGGAACCAAAAAAAGATTATCCTATGGGGACAGCCAAAGAACCCTTTTGGAACCCTTTTTTCTAGGTGTATAAAAGGCAAATGTAGCAGAATTCTGTCGATGTTTTAGCTAGAGCTAAACCTGTCTCACAAGTACACACCAAACATAGTGTAGTCTGAGGCCCTTTCTGTCTCTCACCTTCCTCTGTGGCCCTCCGTCCTCCGGTCCCCGCTGGCCACATGTTTGTGTCCCTCTCCTGGGGAGAGGACACCCCTTCCATCCCACCTCTCCTCCTTCTCCTCACTGTGGCTGCGGTCCGACGACGACAGGCTCTGATTGGATGGCGTTGACGTGGACAGGTGCTCTGTGCTGCTGTACACCTGGGGGGCACAAAGAGGTCAGGGGTCAGAGAAAAGGTCACAAAAAAGCCCAGTGAAATGACAAGCATGCTTTTTAAGGATGCAATATGCAGAAATCACTCCGGCATATTCTGGTTGCTAAAACTATTATAGTTAGCCTAATTTCACTTATTTGACAAAACAACCAATGTATAGTGTAGAGCAGGGCTCTCCAACCCTGTTCTTGGAGAGCTACCCTCCTGTAGGTATTCACTCCAACCCTGTTCCTGGAGAGCTACCCTCCTGTAGGTTTTCACTCCAACCCTGTTCCTGGAGAGCTACCCTCCTGTAGGTTTTCACTCCAACCCTGTTCCCGGAGAGCTACCCTCCTGTAGGTTTTCACTCCAACCCTGTTCCTGGAGAGCTACCCTCCTGTAGGTTTTCACTCCAACCCTGTTCCTGGAGAGCTACCACCCTGTAGGTTTTCACTACAACCCTGTTCCTGGAGAGCTACCCTCCTGTAGGTTTTCACTCCAACCCTGTTCTTGGAGAGCTACCCTCCTGTAGGTTTTCACTCCAACCCTGTTCCTGGAGAGCTACCGTCCTGTAGGTTTTCACTCCAACCCTGTTCCTGGAGAGCTACCCTCCTGTAGGTTTTCACTCCAACCCTGTTCCTGGAGAGCTACTGTCCTGTAGGGTTTCACTCCAACCCTGTTCCTGGAGAGCTACTGTCCTGTAGGTTTTCACGCCAACCCTGTTCCTGGAGAGCTACCCTCCTGTAGGTTTTCACTCCAACCCTGTTCCTGGAGAGCTACTGTCCTGTAGGTTTTCACGCCAACCCTGTTCCTGGAGAGCTACCCTCCTGTAGGTTTTCACTCCAACCCTGTTCCTGGAGAGCTACCACCCTGTAGGTTTTCACTCCAACCCTGTTCCTGGAGAGCTACCCTCCTGTAGGTTTTCACTCCAACCCTGTTCCTGGAGAGCTACCCTCCTGTAGGTTTTCACTCCAACCCTGTTCCTGGAGAGCTACCCTCCTGTAGGTTTTCACTCCAACCCTGTTCCTGGAGAGCTACCACCCTGTAGGTTTTCACTCCAACCCTGTTCCTGGAGAGCTACCCTCCTGTAGGTTTTCACTCCAACCCTGTTCCTGGAGAGCTACCCTCCTGTAGGTTTTCACTCCAACCCTGTTCCTGGAGAGCTACCCTCCTGTAGGTTTTCACTCCAACCCTGTTCCTGGAGAGCTACCACCCTGTAGGTTTTCACTCCAACCCTGTTCCTGGAGAGCTACCCTCCTGTAGGTTTTCACTCCAACCCTGTTCCTGGAGAGCTACCCTCCTGTAGGTTTTCACTCCAACCCTGTTCCTGGAGAGCTACCACCCTGTAGGTTTTCACTCCAACCCTGTTCCTGGAGAGCTACCCTCCTGTAGGTTTTCACTCCAACCCTGTTCCTGGAGAGCTACCCTCCTGTAGGTTTTCACTCCAACCCTGTTCCTGGAGAGCTACCACCCTGTAGGTTTTCACTCCAACCCTAATCTATTGCAGCTGATTATAATAGTTAGCTTGTTGATAAGATTAACCATTTTAGTTACAACTGGGGTTGGAGTGAAAACCTAGCTCTCCAGGAACAGGGTTGGAGTGAAAACCTACATGAGAAAATATAGAAATAACGCACATAGAACAGGGCTTTTCACACACGAAGATAGTAACTTTGCAGAACGGCATCTCGGAACGCACAACTCGTTGATCCTTGTTGTGTCATGCTGATGGCAGTCAGGATTTGGGGTAAGCAGCATGAGTCCATCCTGCCTGGTGTCAACAGTACAGGCTGGTGGCGGTGGTGTTGTGGGGAATGTTATCCTGGCACACGTTAAGTCCCTTGATACCAATTGAGCAACGATTGAACACCACGCCCGAAAAATTCTGGCTGTTCTGGAGGCAACAGGTCCGACCCGGTACTAGATGGGTGTACCTAATAAACTGAAGAGAATACATCGGAACGATATAAATAGTTGTTAGGTCATTACCCACCTTGCTAAAACGATGTGCCACGGAGGAGAACTGCTTGAGCTCCAGGGACGTATCTTCGTCACAGGTCTCATCATCATCATCATCATCTTCCGAATCCAGGTGGCTGTACCGCTCAGACCGGGCTGAAGAGCAACAGAGACACATTAGTACAAGTAGGGTTGGAAAACTACCAGTAATTTACAAAAGTTACTAGAATTCTTTGTAACTTTGGTAATTAACTGGTACTCTATGGCAATCTATGGTAACTTCGGTAATTTATACTTTAAAAATGTATTCATATAAAATAAAAATCTTAATCTGTGTCCATATCGTCCATGAGTTTCAAGATCATATATCATGGTTCAAGAGAAAATAGCCTAAAATAAAAAATGACATTTTCAATTAACTCCGCAACTCTTCCAACAATTGACTATTTTCACGTCTGCCACCAGTTTGGCGCCAAAACATTTACAACAAAGACATATTGACATGGTAAAATAAATAAAAGCATGTAAAAAATATGAAGGATATTTAATGCTAAAACTCTCATATTAAACACAAACGATATTCACTAAGTTGATGGGTTATATTTAGGGTACTGTTTTACAGCTTAGTCATTCTATTTTAAAATCATCATATTTTATTGTTTCAAATCTTAATTTACATATTTTATTATGTTATGAAAATTCCATAACGTTTGTAAATATTCCAGTAGTTTAAACTATGAAAAGGTACCAGTAATATACCCTAAATACAAGTCAAGAAAGGAGCAGCAGCATACTACACAGATTAGGTTAAATTGGCCCTAACCCCTGACCCTGGGTCAGATATTTTATCACCCCATATGATTAAGATTAGGCTGGTGGGTAAGGAATTCTGACCCTAGATCTGAGGTTAAGACCAACTTATAACTTCAGTACACAACCACATTTAAAATACTCCCAATGAGAATGGTAAAGCTCGCCACCTACTGTCAAAGTAACTGGTGTCATCCTCAGTCTCCAGTTGGGGGATAAACTCAGCTTTCTGTCGTAGCAGTCCGTTCCAGTCCAGACCCACAAAGAACATGTGCATCTTGACCTCTAGTGTTCCCCCTGGGAGTAACATGGGGATGCATGATTGTATCATCGATTTGATCAAACTATTCATCAATATCATCAACTGAATACACTAAACATTTAGAACATCTTTCTCATATTGAGTTGCACCCCCCTCTTTTGCCCTCAGAACAGCCTCAATTTGTCAGGGCATGGACTCTACAAGGTGTCAAAAGTGTTCCACAGAGATGCTGGTCCATGTACCATACCCCATTTAAAGGCACTTCACTGAAGTGGATTTAACAAGTGACATCAGTAAGGGATCATAGCCTTTACCTGGATTCACCTGGTCAGTCTATGTTATGAATAGAGCAGGTGTTCATAATGTTTTGTACACTCAGTGTAGTCAAACCCACATCACTTTAGGTGGTGCATATTTGGTTAATCTCATCAAACCAACTTGGTGATTAAAACAACTATTATGACATTGAACCATTTCAGCAATCTGAAGGGGCTCCCGAGTGGCGCAGCGGTATAAGGCACTACATCTCAGTGCAAGAGGCGTCACTACAGTCCCTGGTTTGAATCCAGGTTGAATCACATCCGGCCGTGATTGGGAGTCCCATAGGGCGGCACACAATTGGCCCAGTGTCTTCCGGGTTTGTAGGTAGGCAGTCCATTGTAAATAAGAATTTGTTCTTAACTGACTTGCCTAGTTAAATAAATAAACATGTAAAATTGTATTGTGTGTATTTATTGATCTGTGGCAATGATATTGGTCATGTCCCTAAATAGAACTATCTTGTGATAACTTCTTCAAAAGTCTCAAAAAAGTATCCAAGAAGTGACTTGTTCAATCAGATACTTCTGAAGTGTCCTAACATAATACTGTACTGACATCATACCCAAAATAAATACATGTATTTTTATAAATGCAATAAAGTAGCCACCCACCAGTCCCGAGGCGGTCTAGGGGGCTTTGTCTCAGCAGCCTGGTGATCAGGTCCTGGGCATCAGCAGGCAGGGTGTCCTCCCCCTCAGGCCAGATAATGTCATCTGTGAAATACACGTTTTGGAATACAATTTCATCTGAATTACACACAATACAACATGAAACATTTGGCAATAGTTCAAACAGACTGGTAGTTGTGAATTGTGACATTGGTGACGAGACGTTCTTCTTGACATTGGTGACTAGACGTTCTTCTTGACATTGGTGACGAGACGTTCTTCTTGACATTGGTGACTAGAAGTTCTTCTTGACATTGGTGACGAGATGTTCTTCTTGACATTGGTGACTAGAAGTTCTTCTTGACATTGGTGACTAGAAGTTCTTCTTGACATTGGTGACGAGATGTTCTTCTTGACATTGGTGACAAGACGTTCTTCTTGACATTGGTGACAAGACGTTCTTCTTGACATTGGTGACAAGACGTTCTTCTTGACATTGGTGAATATAAGTTCTTCTTGACATTGGTGAATATAAGTTCTTCTTGACATTGGTGACAAGACGTTCTTCTTGACATTGGTGAATATAAGTTCTTCTTGACATTGGTGACTAGAAGTTCTTCTTGACATTGGTGACTAGACGTTTGAAAGACACCTGGGAATGTGTGCCTATCACAGAGTCAGACAAGGTAGAGGGGGTGCTTGAATCAAAAAGACAGAGAGCACCATGCAAAAGTGGCAATCAATGGCCAAATATAAGGGATGCACCCTCTAGCTTTTCTAACTCTGTAATGCATATTTACTGGATCTATTTGACCAGTCAGAGCCACGTTTACCCAAGCCTGGATAAACCAAAGTGAATGATTAAAACAATAATAAACATAGCATTTAGTCTAATTTAACCAGGCTAACGTATCCCATTAATGAGATGACTCTCACCATTGACCACTTGTCCGAAGAGCTGTTCGGGCGTGTCCCCGAAGAAAGGCACGCAGCCCACCAGGAACTCATAGAGGATGATGCCCATAGCCCACCAGTCCACCGGCTTCCCATAGCCCTGCCTCAGGATCACCTCTGGGGCGATGTACTCTGGAGTACCACACACCTGGGACAGAGAACCAGAAGAAGGGAGGATTTAAGAATGGACATTGGATGATAAAATGAGTATAGGGCAGGTAGGTAAACAGAATGAGAAGGTATAAGAGAGAGACAAATAGAGAGCGAGAGAGAGAGAAAGAGAGATGGAAAAAATCTGATCAAGGAGAGAGAATAAGAAACAACAGTGAGTGAAATTTAAAAACGGCAAAAATTGAGAGAAAGAGGACAGAGAGAGAGATGGAGAGAGAGAAGAGAGAGAGATGGAGAGAGATGAAGAGAAAGAGAAGAGAGATGGAGAGAAAGAGAACAGAGATAGAGAGATGGAGAGAAAGAGAACAGAGATAGAGCGATGGAGAGAAAGAGAACAGAGTGAGAGAGATGGAGAGAAAGAGAAGAGAGAGATGGAGAGAAAGAGAACAGATAGAGAGATGGAGAGAAAGAGAACAGAGAGAGAGATGGAGAGAGAGGACAGAGAGAGAGGACAGAGAGAGAGAGGACAGAGAGAGATGGAGAGAGATGGAGAGAAAGGAGATGGAGAGAAAGAGAACAGAGAGAGAGATGGAGAGAAAGAGAACAGAGATAGAGATGGAGAGAAAGAGAACAGAGAGAGATGGAGAGAAAGAGAAGAGAGATGGAGAGAAAGAGAACAGAGAGAGAGATGGAGAGAAAGAGAACAGAGAGAGAGATGGAGAGAAAGAGAACAGAGAGAGAGGACAGAGAGAGAGGACAGAGAGATGGAGAGAGATGGAGAGAAAGAGAAGAGAGATGGAGAGAAAGAGAACAGAGATAGAGAGATGGACAGAAAGAGAACAGAGAGAGATGGAGAGAAAGAGAACAGAGAGAGATGGAGAGAAAGAGAAGAGAGATGGAGAGAAAGAGAACAGAGAGATGGAGAGAAAGAGAACAGATAGAGAGATGGAGAGAAAGAGAACAGAGAGAGAGATGGAGAGAGGACAGAGAGAGAGGACGGAGAGAGAGAGGACAGAGAGAGAGGACAGAGAGAGAGGACAGAGAGAGAGGACAGAGAGAGATGGAGAGAGGACAGAGAGAGATAGAGATAAAACAGAGAGAGATAGAGAGCTCACCTGTTTGTCTATAAACTCCCTTGTGTCCTTCTCCATGTGTCCCTCATACAGGTTGGTGGTCATGTTCATCAGGCCGATCTTGGACAGGCCAAAGTCAGTCAGCTTGATGTGGCCCATGGACGTGATCAGCAAACTACGCAGGAAGAAAAATACATTAGAAATAATTGACCGTCGAACAAACAGAAAGCTGGATAGTGAACAATGCCGAAAAGCCTTTGTGCAAAGAACGTCCAGAATGTATGGAATACGCTATATATACACCTATAACCAGCCGCTCCTCTTCAAATGGCCACTTTGAAAAAATATATAAGCCTAGTACTGAAAAAGAATCCATCAACTCTATAGCGGTAGGCCAGTGGAGGCTGCTGCTGAGGGGAGGACGGCTCATAATAATGGCTGGAACGGAGTGAATGGAATGGCATCAAACACCTGGAAACCATGTTTGATGTATTTGATACCATTCCACTCATTCCTCTCCAGACATTACCACAAGCCCCTCCTCCACAATTAAGGTGCCACCAGCCTCCTGTGCGGTAGTTAGGTTTCACACTGACTTGTCAGGTTTGAGGTCTCTGTGTACGATGCCGTAGTTGTGGAGGTACTCCAGTGCCAAGACTGTCTCCGCAAAGTACATCCGGGTCATGTCCACTGGCAGCGGGCCAATGTTCTTCAACAGGTTGGCACAGTCCCCACCTGAGGAAGATAGCCAATAGAATGGAAAAGGCTGACATCAACAAGCATGAGAGCCTACTTTGATTTGTGTGCTACTGCGACTTGATGCACCTGAGCTCAATTTTGAGCCTCATAGCAAAGGGTCTGAATACTTATGTAAATTAGGTATTTCATTTTTATATACATTTGAAATCACTTCTAAAAACCTGTTTTTGCTTTGTCATTATGGGGTACTGTATGTAGATTGATGAGGGGAAAAAAATATTGTATACATTTTAGAATAAGGCTGTAACGTAACAAAACGTGGAAAAGGGGAAGGGGGCTGAATACTTTCCGAACTGTATATCTTAAGTAAGAACCTACCTTCTACATACTCCATGACCATGCAGAGGTGGCGTCTCGTCTCGAAGGAGCAGAACATGGAGACCACAAAGGGGTTCTCAGCGAAGGTCAGGATGTCCCGCTCCACAAACACCTGCTGGATCTGGTTCCTCAGCATCAGATTCTGCCGGTTGATCTTCTTCATGGCAAAACGCTGCCGGGTCTCCCTGTGCCTCACCAGGAACACAGCACTGGGACCATGGAAAATGAGAGAGAGAGCCAGAGAGAGAGACAGAGCCAGAGAGAGCCAGAGAGAGAGCGAGAGAGCGAGCCAAAGCGAGAGCAAGAGAGAGCCAGAGTGAGAGAGAGCCAGAGAGAGCCAGAGTGAGAGAGAGCCAGAGAGAAATCGAGAGAGAGCGAGCGAGAGAGCCAGAGAAAGAGCCAGAGAGAGCCAGAGAGAGAGCGAGAGAGCGAGCCAGAGCGAGAGCAAGAGAGAGCCAGAGAGAGAGCGAGAGAGAGCCAGAGAGAAATCGAGAGAGAGCGAGCCAGAGAGAAATCGAGAGAGAGCCAGAGAGAAATCGAGAGAGAGCGAGCCAGAGAGAGAGCGAGAGAGCCAGAGAAAGAGCCAGAGAGAGCCAGAGAGAGCCAGAGAGAGAGAGAGTGAGAGCCAGAGAGCGAGCGAGAGAGAGCCAGAGAGCAAGAGAGAGCGAGCGAGAGCCAGAGAGTGAGCGAGAGAGAGCCAGAGAGCGAGCGAGCGAGAGCCAGAGAGCGAGAGCCAGAGAGCGAGCGAGAGCCAGAGAGCGAGCGAGCGAGCGAGAGCCAGAGAGCGAGCGAGAGAGAGCCAGAGAGCGAGCGAGCCAGAGCCAGAGAGCGAGCGAGAGCCAGAGAGCGAGCGAGAGCCAGAGAGCGAGCGAGCGAGAGCCAGAGAGCGAGCGAGAGAGAGCCAGAGAGAGAGCGAGAGAGAGCCAGAGAGAGAGCGAGAGAGAGCCAGAGAGAAATCGAGAGAGAGCGAGCCAGAGAGAAATCGAGAGAGAGCCAGAGAGAAATCAAGAGAGAGCGAGCCAGAGAGAGAGCGAGAGAGCCAGAGAAAGAGCCAGAGAAAGAGCCAGAGAGAGCCAGAGCGAGAGCAAGAGAGAGCCAGAGAGAAATCGAGAGAGAGCGAGCGAGAGAGCCAGAGAAAGAGGCAGAGAGAGCCAGAGAGAGAGCGAGAGAGCGAGCCAGAGCGAGAGCAAGAGAGAGCCAGAGAGAGAGCGAGAGAGAGCCAGAGAGAAATCGAGAGAGAGCGAGCCAGAGAGAAATCGAGAGAGAGCCAGAGAGAAATCAAGAGAGAGCGAGCCAGAGAGAGAGCGAGAGAGCCAGAGCAAGAGCCAGAGAAAGAGCCAGAGAGAGCCAGAGCGAGAGCAAGAGAGAGCCAGAGAGAGCCAGAGAGCGAGCGAGAGAGAGCCAGAGAGCAAGAGAGAGCGAGCGAGAGCCAGAGAGCGAGCGAGAGAGAGCCAGAGAGCGAGAGACAGAGAGAGCGAGACAGAGAGCGAGACAGAGAGCGAGAGACAGAGAGAGCGAGAGACAGAGAGAGAGACAGGTTGCTTCTTAATTACAGTATTAAGTTAACTCTTCTGCACTGATGTGAGAGAGCATGATCAGTAAGCATGTATCATATTGCTTTTGCCATATTTTGTTTCCAGATCAGTGCAAATGAAAGAGAGGAATCAGTCTTCACGAAGACTAGTAAAACACAATCTCTGTCCAGAAACAACCTCTAGTCCCTACCCCCTAGGCACTGTGGAGATCTCAGACGATTGGACCGATGTACGTAATATGTCGCAATTTGTCCTCACAGCACTAACAATATTTGGACAGGCATTTGGGCAGTGTGTCATAAACATTGGCGTGACATTTGTTGAAGAAATGTTAAACTGCCATTTTAGCCAACTGTATGGCACCACACATTCACTTTCAGTTTCACTTCCCCGTTGAGCACTCTCACATTTCCTCAAAGACAGAGACCGCTCTAAAATAAGAGCTCTTCCTCACCCATAGGCCCCGTTGCTGATGAGCTTGATGGTCTCAAAGTCGCTCTCTAGTGGTTTCCTGCGAGAAGGAGTGCAGGCTGCCCGGTTCTGAGACACAAAATGAATGAACAAAGCTATTTGACCCGAACACAAACAAATTTGCCAGGCCGGAATGGCTAAACAAGCTGTGTAACTGTCGCAGTTATGTTTACGTTTAAAAGAGCTTTCATGAGCTTTGTTCTATGCATCTCATCCAAAGCCAAGCCAACTCAATTCTGGAACATGCTAGTAATAGGCCTACACAGTACTTGCTACACTATGCTAATACAATGCTTTCCATCACTATGATCTAACCATCCTGGCTGAACTTGTAACTGTTTCTGGTTGCCTTACCTCAGTGTCGTCGGTGTCTCTGCAGGCCGCTCCGTTCCCAGGACTGGTCTGCTCCAGATGGACCATGTCTACAGTACAACAGCGGTAGAGAGACCATGGTCAGGCACCAAACAGAAGGAAACACACAAACAAACTGCCTGGATAATACAAGACACTCATTTTCTGTAGTAAAAAAAACATTCAAATGTTTATGTTGCGTGCCTTGATGAACATGACCCTTGCACTGTCACCCTCTTCAACTCAGTGTGATCCCAAGTTGATCTACTGCATACTATAGTCAGAGACAATATGGGAGAATCACTAAGCACAGCATCTTTTCAACAAGTAGCCGCTTGGCCAGGTTTCCAACTAAACCTATAGTGCTTCAAATTAAGAGATAGTGGTTGGTTTGGAACTGAGCCTGGAAACTTAAGGGGAAGACAACCCTGGTATGTACCAGGAAGAGCAACAGAAATAGCCCGGCAGATGACGATATTGATCTGGTATTGACCGGTTTGTGCCTAAAGATTCTCCATTCAGGCTTCACATGCGTCGATTTCCCCCATAACTAGATTTAATGGCGAGAAGGGGGAAAAAACGGGGAAAATATGCATACTTTCTTAACTTCTTATGGCTGGAATCCCGGTAACAGGATCGATAGACAACAGCCAGTGAAAGTGCAGGGCGCCAAATTCAAACTACAGAAATCTCATAATTAAAATTCCTTAAACATACAAGTATTTTACACCATTTTAAAGATAAACTTGTTGTTAATCCCACCACAGTGTCCGATTTAAAAAAGGCTTTACAGCGAAAGCACACCAAACGATTATGTTAGGTCAGCAACTAATCACAGAAAAACAGCCATTTCTCCAGCCAAAGAGAGGAGTCACAAAAAGCAGAAATAGAACTAAAATGAATCACTAACCTTTGATGATCTTCATCAGATGACACTCATAGGACTTCATGTTACACAATACATGTATGTTTTGTAGAGGTCGACCGATTAATCGGAATGGCCGGTTAATTAGGGCCAATTTCAAGTTTTCATAACAATCGGTAATCGGTATTTTTGGACACCAATTTGCCGATTTAAACCTTTTTTTTTTACACATTTATTTAACTAGGCAAGTCAGTTAAGAACACATTCTTATTGTCAATGACGGCCTAGGAACGGTGGGTTAACTGCCTTGTTCAGGGGCAGAACGACAGATTTGTACCTTGTCAGCTCAGGGATTCAATCTTGCAACCTTACGGTTAACTAGTCCAACGCTCTAACCACTTGCTTTACATTGCACTCCATGAGGAGCCTGCCTGTTACGTGAATGCAGTAAGAAGACAAGGTAAGTTGCTAGCTAGCATTAAACTTATCTTATAAAAAACAACCAATCAATCAATCAATCATAATCACTAGTTAACTACACATGGTTGATGATATTACTAGTTATTCTAGCCTGCCCTGCGTTGCATATAATCGATGCGGTGCGCATTCGCGAAAAAGGACTGTCATTGCTCCAACGTGTGCCTAACCATAAACATCAATGTCTTTCTTAAAATCAATACACAAGTATATATTTTTAAACCTGCATATTTAGCTAAAAGAAATCCAGGTTAGCAGGCAATATTAACCAGATGAAATTGTGTCACTTCACTTGCGTTCATTGCACGCAGAGTCAGAGTATATGCAACAGTTTGGGCCGCCTGGCTTTTTGCGAACTAATTTGCCAGAATTTTATGTAATTATGACATAACATTGAAGGTTGTGCAATGCAACAGGAATATTTAGACTTAGGGATGCCACCCGTTACATAAAATACGGAACGGTTCTGTATTTCACTGAAAGAAAAAATGTTTTGTTTTCGAGATGATAGTTTCCGGATTCGACCATATTAATGACCTAAGGCTCGTATTTCTGTGTGTTTATTATATTATAATTAAGTCTATGATTTGATAGAGCAGTCTGACTGAGTGGTGGTAGGCACCAGCAGGCTCGTAAGCATTCATTCAAACAGCACATTGGTGCGTTTTGCCAGCAGCTCTTCGCATTGCTTCAAGCATTGCGCTGTTTATGACTTCAAGCCTATCAACTCCCAAGATTAGGCTGGTGTAACCGATGTGAAATGGCTAGCTAGTTAGCTGGATGCGCTAATAGCATTTCAAACGTCACTCGCTCTGAGACTTGGAGTAGTTGTTCTCCTTGCTCTGCATGGGTAACGCTGCTTCGAGGGTGGCTGTTGTCGATGTGTTCCTGGTTCGAGCCCAGGTAGGAGCGAGGAGACGGACGGAAGCTATACTGTTACACTGGCAATACTAAAGTGCCTATAAGAACATCCAATAGTCAAAGGTATATGAAATACAAATCGTATAGAGAGAAATAGTCCTATAATTCATATAATAACTACAACCTAAAACTTCTTACCTGGGAATATTGAAGACTCATGTTAAAAGGAACCACCAGCTTTCATATGTTCACATGTTCTGTGCAAGGCACTTAAACGTTAGCTTTCTTACATGGCACATATTGCACTTTTACTTTCTTCTCCCAACACTTTGTTTTTGCATTATTTAAACCAAATTGAACATGTTTCATTATTTATTTGAGGCTAAATAGATTTTATTGATGTATTATATTAAGTTAAAATAAGTGTTCATTCAGTATTGTTGTAATTGTCATTATTACAAATAAATAAAAAAAGAACCGGCCGATTAATCGGTATCGTTTTTTTTTTGGTCCTCCAATAATCAGTATCGATGTTGAAAAATCATAATCGGTCGACCTCTAATGTTTTGTTCGATAAAGTTCATATTTATAGCCAAAAATCTCAGTTTACATTGGCGCGTTATGTTCAGTAATGTTTTGCTTCCAAAACACCCGGTGATTTTGCAGAGAGCCACATCAATTTACAGAAACACTCATCATAAATGTTGATGAAAATACAAGTGTTATGCATGGAACTTTAGATAAACTTCTCCTTAATGCAACCGCTGTGTCAGATTTCAAAAAAGCTTTACCGAAAAAGCACACCATACAATAATCTAAGTACGGCGCTCAGACACAAAAACAAGCCATACATATATCCGCCATGTTGAAGTCAACAGAAGTCAGAAATAGCTTTATAAATATTCACTTACCTTTGATGATCTTCATCAGAATGCACTCCCAGGCATCCCAGTTCCACAATAAATGTTTGTTTTGTTCAATAAAGTCCATCCTTTATGTCCAAATACCTCCTTTTTGTTAGCGCCTTCAGTTCACAAATCCAAATTCACAACGCGCAGGCCAGACGAAAACAAAAAAAAAATCGTAGAAACATGTCAAACAATGTATAGAATCAATCTTTAGGATGTTTTTATCATAAATCTTCAGTAAGGTTTCAACTGGAGAATTCCTTTGTCTTTAGAAATGCAATGGAACTCAGCTACCTCTCACGGACACACGCATGACTGAAGCTCATGCCCTTCTCGCAGACCTCTCACTCAATCAGCTCTTATTCTCCCCCATTTCACAGTAGAAGCCTCAAACAAGGTTCTAAAGACTGTTGACATCTAGTGGAAGCCTTAGGAAGTGCAATATGACCCCACAGACACTCTATATTGGATAGGCCAAGACTTGAAAAACTACTAACCTCAGATTTCCCACTTCCTGGTTGGATTTTTTCTCAGGTTTTTGCCTGCCATATGAGTTCTGTTATACTCACAGACATCATTCAAACAGTTTTAGAAACTTCAGAGTGTTTTCCATCCAAATCTACCAATTATATGCATATCTTAGCTTCTGGGCCTGAGTAGCAGGCAGTTTACTCTGGGCACCTTATTCATCCAAGCTACTCAATACTGCCACCCAGCCATAAGAAGTTAATGAAACACCATTTTCCACCACCATGCTAGTGGTTAATGCTACTTCCTGTTGTTGTACCCTACGAAACATACAGGACTAGCATTCCTAAATGGAACATTGTGTTTTATAAAGAAAGTATGCATATTTTCGCCGTTTTTTCTCCCTTCTTGCCTTTAAATCTAGTTAAGGAGGAAATCGACGCCTTTGAAGCCTGAATGGAGAATGTTTTTGGTATGAACCGGTCCACGGGGTTGCGAGGGTAAGACGGAAACATCTCAGGAAACCCTACAGATACCTTCCAATGGCTGCTCATGCTTTAGCCAATGTATAGATTAGATAAATCTGTGAGGCCCATCCTTCTTTTTACCACTGTGGGATTCGAATAGGATGACAAGCCCTGTGGTACTGTACCTTCCAGAGGGTCTCTGGTGAGGCCCAGCTGGCTGATGATGTAGCGCGGGATGTCTGTCTTGATGACCTGGCCCACCTTGGCGTGGCCCTCGGCTGCCTCCAGACGATGAAGGAACTCCTCTGGGTCAAACTCCTATTGGGGTGAAAAGCCAAAAGGAATATGGGTTATTATTATCATCATTTACATTAAATAGATAAGTATATATAAACCAGGGTTATTACAGTTGTATAACCCTGTAACAAGCTATCAAGTACACTCAGTGGTGGAGTACTTTACACTACCTCAATGTACTTAACCTATGAAAAATAATTAACATCATAGAGACTGGGCAAAATGTATCATGGTCGTTCTGTATCATATTAGTTGTGTTGGTTGGCAATTGCTTTAGGGAGCAAAACTTCCTGAAAGAGTCTGTGAATCTTACCAGACATTCCAGTAACCTGGCTGGCCTGGAGATGATGATAAGAATCTTCTTCACCAGCTTAATGATGACGGTCACCTCCTCGCTCTCGGATCTCTCGTACGCCTGATGACCAAGATAAAACAATACAGATAGAGACAGGTTATATGCCTGACATATGCCATAGTTACTCATGACAGGGCAGTGATTTGTATGAAACACTGGCTTCAAAACATTACCTTGTGATACTTTGGCTCTTCCGTAACAAAATAATGAGTGACTGTTCTCACTTATGCAAAGATTAGGGTCAAAGAGAGTTCTTTGAACGGCTTCTCATTAGTAATATGTTAGTACTTGGTTTGTCTATAATAGTGCCTTCTACTGCTGCAATCGTGTAAGCGTAACTTACTCAATTTCACTTACAATTACATTGCAGCATTTTTAAGCCTGAGTATCCAGGCGTGAGAATTAACTTTTTGAAAAGTCCAATTTACAATGTTCTACTAACTCGATGCTTTGACAAAGTGATTGTGATAGGGGATCAGGGAGTACTGAGGATCCTGCAACACAGTCTAATGTGAGGGCACAACAAAGTGTACATTCAATGACAAGGTTGCATAACACTGTAATTCTGTCCAGGCTGTGGTGCTTTTTTAGGAAAGAGCACATCTTCGGCCTTGGGACAAAAACTGACCCATTATAAGATGACTCAATGTTCTTAAAAACTCTGAGATGCATCCTATATTTAAAAAAACGAATGACCATACTTTCCTAGTTTACATTAACTACGGGGAAAAACTCAGCCAAAAAGCTCTAACAAAGCAGAACATAAAGGTAAGCCATTGTATGTAGAGCAATGGTCAAGCATTGGAAAGTGACTTAATAAGCCCTAGTTACGCAATCACAAGCAAGACTGGAGAGATCCATCTAATCTAAAATGGAAATTGCACCGGCGCCGACTAATAGTCTAGATTAGAATCCTAGTGTCACGCCCTGACCATAGTGAGCCTTTTATTCTCTATGTTGGTTAGGTCGAGGTGTGACTAGGGTGGGTAATCTAGGTTGTCTATTTCTTTGTTGGCCTGGTATGGTTCCCAATCAGAGGCAGCTGTTTTTCGTTGTCTCTGATTGGGGATCATATTTAGGCAGCCATTTCCCCCCTGTGTTTTGGGGGTTTTGTTTTTTGTGTAGTTGCCTGTGAGCACTCCAGAACGTCACGTTTCGTTTGTTCTTTATTGTTTTGTTTGTGCTGAAGTTTCACTTTATAATAAAGATGTGGTACACTGTGCCTTGGTCCAGTTCTTACGACGACCGTGACACCTAGCACTTTGAGAACCTATCAAACGTCAAAGCCCAATACAATACAAAAATACAACACTGAGGACATTGGAGGCTTTCCAAAGTGCGATCAACGCAAAAACATTTATCTAAAAAAAGAAGACAAATACTGCAGGAAACAATGCAGAAAACATTTGGTTTGAAGGGCCATTTATTTTGTGTCTCACATGTCATGTGACGTGATCCAGTGAACCTTGGCTAATAACACATTCACAAATTGGGGGTGGGATACCAGTGACATCTCAGTAACCTGTCAGTGAAAATACACCAAAAGCAGCAGTGATTTAGCAAGATGCAGTATCTTGGGGGAAAAAACTTTAAACACAAAATTTGACTCAGTCGGGGTATCTCGACACGCAGCAATAATTTCCTCTACAAACCTATCATGGAGGAGGGAAAACACCCTCAATCTGACCGCAGGCCAAGTCCCTCCCTGTTGCAATTTTCATTGAACATTCATACACACTGAATCAGACTTTTAGCTGACTCATTCAGTAGAGAGCCAATAGAAATGGCAGAGCTCCTCAGACCACAGCAATTTGACAGTGCCTAAAAGTTCCATCTCTGAGTACACTCGAGTAAATCTATGAGAGCCTACCTTGTGCATACAGTTGAAGTGGGAAGTTTACATACACCTTAGCCAAATACACTTAAACTCAGTTTTTCACAATTCCTGACATTTAATCCTAGTAAAAATTCCCTGTCTTAGGTCAGTTAGGATCACCACTTTATTGAAGAATGTGAAATGTCAGAATAATAGAGAATGAGAGAATGATTTATTTAAGCTTTTATTTATTTCATCACATTCCCAGTGGGTCAGAAGTTTACATACACTCAATTAGTATTTGGTAGCATTGCCTTTAAATTGTTTAACTTGGGTCAAACGTTTTGGGTAGCCTTCCACAAGCTTCCCACAATAAGTTAGGTGAATTTTGGCCCATTCCTCCTGACAGAGCTGGTTTAACTGAGTCAGGTTTGTAGGCCTCCTAGCTCGCACCCAATTTTTCAGTTCTGCCCACAAACGTTCTTTAGGATTGAGGTCAGGGCTTTGTGATGGCCACTCCAATACCTTGACTTTGTTGTCCTTAAGCTATTTTGCCAGAACTTTGGAAGTATGCTTGGGGTCATTGTCCATTTGGAATACCCATTTGCGACTTAGTATTAACTTCCTGACTGATGTCTTGAGATGTTGCTTCAATATATCCACATATACACATTTTCTTACCTCATGATGCCATCTATTTTGTGAAGTGCACCAGTCCCTCCCTCAGCAAAGCACCCCCACAACATGATGCTGCCACCCCCGTGCTTCACGGTTGGGATGGTGTTCTTCGGCTTGCAAGCCTCCCTCTTTTCCTCTAAACATAACGATGGTCATTATGGTCAAACAGTTCTATTTTTGTTTCATCAGACCAAAGGACATTTCTCCAAAAAGTATGATCTTTGTCCCCATGTGCAGTTGCAAACCGTAGTCTGGCTTTTTTATGGCGGTTTTGGAGCAGTGACTTCTTCCTTGCTGAGCGGCCTTTCAGGTTATGTCGATATAGGACTCGTTTTTACTGTGGATATAGATACTTTTGTACTTGTTTCCTCCAGCATCTTCACAAGGTCCTTTGCTGTTGTTCTGGGATTGATTTGCACTTTTCGCACCAAAGTATGTTCATCTCTAGGAGACAGAACGCGTCTCCTTCCTGAGCGGTATGACGGCTGCGTGGTCCCATGGTGTTTATACTTGCGTACTATTGTTTGTACAGACGAACGTGGTACCTTCAGGTGTTTGGAAATTGCTCCCAAGGATGAACCAGACTTGTGGAGGTTTACCATGTTTTTCTGAGGTTCTTGGCTGATTTCTTTGGATTTTCCCATAATGTCAAGCAAAGACGCACCGAGTTTGAAGGTAGGCCTTGAAATACATCCACATGTACACCTCAAATTGACTCACATTATGTCAATTAGCCTATCAGAAGCCTCTAAAGCCATGAAATACATTTCTGGAATTTTCCAAGCTGTTTAAAGGCACATTCAACTTAGTGTATGTAAACTTCTGACCCACTGGAATTGTGATACAGTGAATTATAAGTGAAATAATCTGTCTGTAAACAATTGCTGGAAAAATGACTTGTGTCATGCACAAAGTAGATGTCCTAACCGACTTGCCAAAACTATAGTTTGTTAACAATAAATTTGTGGAGTGGTTGAAAAACGAGTTTTAATGACTCCAACCTAAGTGTATGTAAACTTCCAACTTCAACTGTATATTGCATTATACTTTAGCTTAGTCATCCCAAAAACATTCAGCCTACCTCATGCAGTAGCTTCTCCAGGTTCTCCTGTAGCTCTATGAAGTAGCGTGAGGTGACCAGGCCCATCTGGGACTTGTCTAGGCAGTCTCTGGCCAGCTCCACTAGCTGGTGCTGGATGAAGCCCAGCACGCCGTCGGCCAGGGGCAGGTTGCTGTCTGGGGAGCAGTCGGCGAGGATGTCCAGCAGACGGCCCTCCATCTGGGCTGTGGCCTGGAAAATCACATTACATTTTATGATAAAATTTATCTAAAGTGCATTTCACAAATACAGTGAATTCGGAAAGTATTCAGAACCCTTCCCCTTTTCCACATTTTGTTACGTTACAGCCTTGGGTGAAATTAGATTTGTATCTGTCCCGTCGATGTGGATAGGGGGGTGCTCCCTCTGCTGTTTCCTGAAGTCCGCGATCATCTCCTTTGTTTTGTTGACGTTGAGTGAGAGGTTGTTTTCCTGACACCACACTCTGAGGGCCCTCACCTCCTCCCTGTAGGATGTCTCGTCGTTGTTGGTAATCAAGCCTACCACTGCAGTGTCGTCTGAAAACTTGATGATTGAGTTGGAGGCGTGCATGGCCACTCAGTCGTGGGTGAACAGGGAGTACAGAAGAGGGCTGAGAACGCACCCTTGTGGGGCCCCTGTGTTGAGGATCAGCGGGTGGAGATGTTGTTTCCTACCCTCACCACCTGGGGCAGCCCGTCAGAAAGTCCAGGACCCAGTTGCACAGGGAGGGGTCGAGACCCAGGGTCTCAAGCTTAATGACGAGTTTGGAGTGTACTATGGTGTTAAATGCTGAGCAGTAAATCGATGAACAGCATTCTTACATAGGTATTCCTTTTGTCCAGATGGGTTAGGGCAGTGTGCAATGTGATTACGTTGTCTGTGGACCTATTTGGGCGGTAAGCAAATTGGAGTGGGTCTAAAGTGTCAGGCAGGGTGGAGGTGATATGATCCTTGACTAGTCTCTCAAAGCACTTCATGATGACGGAAGTGAGTGCTACAGGGCGATAGTCGTTTAGCTCAGTTACCTTAGCTTTTTTGGTGGTGGCAGCATCATGCTGTGGGGATGTTTATCAGCGGCAGGGACTGGGAGACTAGTCAGGATCAACGTAAACAATTAACGGAGCAAAGTACAGAGAGATCCTTGATGAAAACATGCTCCAGAGTGCTCAGGACAGAGTGTTCCAACTGGGGTGAAGGTTCACCTTCCAACAGGACAATGACCCTAAGCACAAAGCCAAGACAAAACAGGGGTGGTTACTGGACAAGTCCCTGAATGTCCTTGAGTGGCGCAGCCAGAGCACAGACTTGAACCCGATCAAACATCTCTGGAGAGACCTGCCAAGCTTGTAGCGTCATACCCAAAAAGAGTCGAGGCTGTAATCGCTGCCAAAGGTGCTTCAACAAAGTACTGAGTAAAGGGTCTGAATACTTATGTAAATAGTTTATTTCCTTTTATACATTTTTTTTTTTCAAAACATTTCTAAAAACCTGTTTTTGCTTTGTCATTATGGAGTAGCGTGTGTAGATTGATGAGGGAAAAAAACAATTGAATCCATTTCAGAATAAGGCTGTAACGTAAGAAAATGTGGAGAAGCAGATCAAAGTGAAATATAAAAGTAAACAAGACGAACGTATTTAGATCAGACGTGTACATGATGAATCTATTGATGTGCTAGGAAAAGCAGTGTGGCAAGTCAGGAAATAACACCTACCTTGGGAAAGCGCTCTTTGTAAACGTGATTCATCATTACAATCTCATTATCAAAGGTGCCACATGTCCGACCAGGGCTAGAAGAAGAGAAGACAATTACAGTCCAGTTCTTCATTAGAGTATGAATAATCTTAGCGTTAGAACTTTCAAACAGAGTAGAAATTCAAAAGTAAGCACAAAAAAACATATCAAATGCAACTTATGGCGAAGTTTAGTTCAACAGTTATGTAGTCATGACCACACTTGTTGTCTTCAGTTGGGTTTGATTACATGGGTGCCCAGGAGAGTAGGGCTCACCCTTAATAAATCAGGGCAGTCTCATCAGGATCCCCTTAATCGTTAAAAGGTGCAATATGCAGAAATCCCTCCGTCATTTCCTGGTTGCTAACATTCTAAAAGTTCATGTAACAAAACAAGCAGTCATTGTTTAGAGAATCATTGTACCATCTAAACCGCTGTGAAATATATTTTCCATGACCCAAAATATTGCATTTTCAGCAGTTTGAAGCTGGTGTACAAAACCAAAAGTGAAAGACACAAAAACTAAACTTAACGGGAAGCATAGAAATAGCACACATAGAACAGACCTACCGCTTCTTATACTTGCTTTCAATGACAATGACAGATCTATAACTCAAATCTCTATGTGCATTTGGACGGGTCGCCCAATAAGATATATACTGCAGCTTTAAAAAATATCAACATTTGTCCAGACAGTTATTTCTAGGTCACGCCAAAGAACACCTGTGTAATATAACCCTTTGCCTTGTTTGAAATGAATCTGAACGGCATTAAAAAAAATATTCATTTTGTTACATAATGTATTAAAATAATAAGGATAAAGATTTGACCATCATAATCTCCCTTTGGCCTTTCTCTCTGGGCATTTCGGACTTCAAAACAATTGTTGAAAGAGGAGCCGGAAAACTGCAGGATACACGTTTTGCTTTTTCCTATTTTAAACTAAGTTAGCAAACTTGCCCACCACAATTGCAACCTCAAACAGCTGGCCAAGTCCTGGTATTCAAACTCCAACAAACAGAGTTTAAGAATAACATTTGGTGTCAACAAAATATACAGTTGAAGTCGGAAGTTTACATACACTTAGGTTGGAGTCATTAAAACTCGTTTTTCAACCATGCCACAAATGTATTGTTAACAAACTATAGTTTTGGCAAGTCGGTTAGGACATCTACTTTGTGCATGTGTCACGTCCTGACCAGCAGATGGAGCTAGTGTTTTAGTTTTGGGGTCAGGATGTGGCAGGTTTGTGTTTGTTAAATGTTGGGTTGATGATTGGGACTTCCAATTGAAGGCAGGTGTGTATAGTTGCCTTTAATTGGAAGTCCTATATAGGTGTGTGTGTTTGTCTTTGGGGTTGTGGGGAATTGTTTTGCACTGTGTTTTTGAAGCCTGCAAACTGTTGCTGTCGTTGGTAGAAATGGACCAAGGCGCAGCGGAAGTGTGGATACTCATATTTATTTCCCCAACAAAAGGAGTAAAGCATCCACCGGAAAACAAAAAACCCACGACAGCAGCAGCAACAGTTTGCAGGCTTAAAAAACGCAGTGCAAAACAATTCCCCACAACCCCAAAGACAAACACACACACCTATATAGGACTTCCAATCAAAGGCAACTATACACACCTGCCTTCAATTGGAAGTCCCAATCATCAAGCCAACATTTAACAAACACAAACCTGCCACGTCCTGACCCCAAAATTAAAACACTAGCTCCATCTGCTGGTCAGGACGTGACAGCATGACACAAGTCATTTTTCCAACAATTGTTTACAGACAGATTATTTCACTGTATCACAATTCCAGTGGGTCAGAAGTTTATACACTAAGTTGACTGTGCCTTTAAACAGCTTGGCAAATTCCAGAATATTATGTCATGACTTTAGAAGCTTCTGATAGGCTAATTGACATCATTTGAGTCAATTGGAGGTGTACCTGTGAATGTATTTCAAGGCCTACCTTCAAACTCAGTGCCTCTTTGATTGACATCATGGGAAAATCCAAAGAAATCAGCCAAGAACCTCAGAAAAACATGGTAAACCTCCACAAGTCTGGTTCATCCTTGGGAGCAATTTCCAAACGCCTGAAGGTACCACATTCATCTGTACAAACAATAGTACGCAAGTATAAACACCATGGGACCACGCAGCCGTCATACCGCTCAAGAAGGAGACGCGTTCTGTCTCCTAGAGATGAACGTACTTTGGTGCGAAAAGTGCAAATCAATCCCAGAACAACAGCAACGGACCTTGTGAAGATGCTGGAGGAAACAGGTACAAAAGTATCTATATCCACAGTAAATCGAGTCATATATCAACATAACCTGAAAGGCCGCTCAGCAAGGAAGAAGCCACTGCTCCAAAACCTCCATAAAAAAGCCAGAATATGGTTTGCAACTGCACATGGGGACAAAGATCGTACTTTTTGGAGAAATGTCCTCTGATCTGATGAAACAAAAATAGAACTGTTTGGCCATAATGACCATCGTTATGTTTGGAGGAAAAAGGGGGAGGCTTGCAAGCCGAAGAACAACATCCCAACCGTGAAGCACGGCAGTGGCAGCATCATGTTGTGGGGGTGCTTTGCTGCAGGAGGGACTGGTGCACTTTACAAAATAGATGGCATCATGCGGGAGGAAAATTATGTGGATATATTGAAGCAACATCAAGACATCAGTCAGGAAGTTAAAGCTTGGTCGCAAATGGGTATTCCAAATGAACAATGACCCCAAGCATTCTTTCAAAGTTGTGGCAAAATGGCTTAAGGACAACAAAGTCAAGGTCTTGGAGTGGCTATCACAAGGCCCTGACCTCAATCCTATAGAAAATGTGTGGGCAGAACTGAAAAAGTGCGTGCGAGCTAGGAAGCCTACAAACCTGACTCAGTAACAACAGCTCTGTCAGGAGGAATGGGCCAAAATTCACCCAACTTATTGTGGGAAGTTTGTGGAAGGCTACCCAAAACATTTGATCCAAGTTAAACAATTTAAAGGCAATCCTACCAAATACTAATTGAGTGTATGTAAACTTCTGACCCACTGGGAATGTGATGAAATAAATAAAAGCTGAAATAAATCAATTCTCTCTACTATTATTCTGACATTTCACATTATTCAAATAAAGTGGTGATCCTAACTGACCTAAGACAGGGAATTTTTACTAGGATTAAATGTCAGGAATTGTGAAAAACTGAGTTTAAATCTATTTGGCTAAGGTGTATGTAAACTTCTGACTTCAACTGTATATTTACAAATGCAACAGCGGGCTCCGTTGTATGTACATTTGTTGTCATATTATCGTGTTTGTGAGAAACTGGTTGCTCTCAGCACTGTCTAGTTAAAATACTACATCTAATGGCCACAAAATGTTGGTGCCAACATGGAGGCCTGTTGACTAAAATCTGCCCTATATATATATCTGTGTCACTAGCAAGCACGGGCCAGTCTTAGCAGCTCGGTGCTGGCTGGTTCACGCAGTACACGTCACAGGAAATCTGACCACATCAAAGCACAGCAGAACTCACAGACAGTCCTAACGCCTGTACAACAGCCTCTTTCTAACCACCACGAGAACCAGATGGGTCAGAGACATGTCTGTGTTTTAATGAGGGGTGACTAACGGACTAGGAGACACCGTGATGTAAGAACATAAACACTATTATGCAAACAGAGCCTGGATGAAGTCAACAATCTTGGTATTGTAAAGTTGATGGAAAAGTCTTCAGCTCTATGCACAGATAAGAATCCACACAAATGTTTGTCAAAGGAAGTACTGTGATTGAGATAAAGCCACTAAGTAAGAAGTTACTGTACTTCATAAAAAAGTAGTCAAAGCAATTTCAGCAAAGTACATTTTCCCAATGAAAATACGTCTTGTCCGAACATTAGGAAAAATGTGTTGACCTCATTCCGAAATAGGACTGCTTGATATGTGATTACCTTCGAGGTGTGAAAACATCCTATAAATGTTTTATTTTGGGGTGAACTGTCCCTTTTAAGGGTGTTGGTGATCTGATTGGTGAGTGTGCCTACCTGAGACTGCGGGAGCGGAGCCTCACGGGGGGTGAGGGCTGCCCCTCCTCGTCCGCTACACTCTCTGTGCTCCGGAAGTGTTTAAACAGGAAATGAAGCTCATCTGCCGTGGGCTGGAAGGGCAGCTGGTGCAAGAGCTCCTGGGAGGAGGAGGAGGACTGGGGGAGGAAAAGAGAGAGAGAGAGAGAGAGAAGAGAGAGAGAGAAAGGAGGGGTAGGGAGAGAGAGAGAGGAGGGGCAGGGAGACAGAGTGAGGGGGGATAGCGAGAGAGAGAGAGAGAGAGATTGAGAGATCAGTATGTGTCCCAACATATTACATGGCCCCTGAGGCCTTGATACATCAACAAGCCAGAGCTCGGTAAATACACTACCATTCAAAAGTTCGGGGTCACTTAGAAATGTCCTTGTTTTGAAAGAAAAATAAATAAAATAATTGTCCATTATAATAACATAAAATTTATCAGAAATACAGTGTAGACATTGTTAATGTTGTAAATGACTATTGTAGCTGGAAATGGCAGATTATTTATGGAATGACTACATAGGTGTACAGAGGCCCATTATCAGCAACCATCACTCCTGTGTTCCAATGGCACGTTGTGTTAGCTAATCCAAGTTTATCCTTTTAAAAGGATAATTGATCATTAGAAAACCCTTTTGCAATTATGTTAGCACAGCTGAAAACTGTTGTGCTAATTAAAGAAGCAATAAAACTGACCTTCTTTAGACTTGTTGATTATCTGGAGCATCAGCATTTGTGGGTTTGATTACAGGCTCAAAATGGCCAGAAACAAAGACCTTTCCTCTGAAACTCGTCAGTCTATTCTTGTTCTGAGAAATGAAGGCTATTCCATGCGAGAAATTTCCAAGAAACTGAAGATCTCGTACAACGCTGTGTACTGCTCCCTTCACAGAACAGCGCAAACTGGCTCTAACCAGAATAGAAAGAGGAGGGGGAGGCGCCGGTGCACAACTGAGCAAGAGGACAAGTACATTAATGTGTCTAGTTTGAGAAACAGACGCCTCACAAGTCCTCAACTGGCAGCTTCATTAAATAGTACCTACAAAACACCAGTCTCAGCGTCAACAGTAAAGAGGCGACTCCGGGATGCTGACCTTCTAGGCAGAGTTGCAAAGAAAAAGCCATATCTCAGACTGACCAATAAAAATAAAAGATTAAGATGGGCAAAAGAACACAGACACTGGACAGAGGAAGATTGGAAAAAAGTGTTATGGACAGACTAATCTAAGTTTGAGGAGTTCGGATCACAAAGAAGAACATTTGTGAGATACAAAAAAAATGAAAAGATGCTGGAGGATTGCTTGACGCCATCTGTCAAGCATGGTGGAGGCAATGTGATGGTCTGGGGGTGCTTTGGTGGTGGCAAATTGGGAGATTTGTACAGGGTAAAAGGGATCTTGAAGAAGGAAGTCTATCACTCCATTTTGTAACGCAATGCCATAGCCTGTGGACGGCGCTTAATTGGAGCCAATTTCCTCCTACAACAGGACAATGACCCAAAGCACAGCTCCAAACTATTCAAGAACTATTTAGGGAAGAAGCAGTCAGCTGGTATTCTGTCTATAATAGAGTGGCCAGCACAGTCACCAGATCTCAACCCTATTGAGCTGTTGTGGGAGCAGCTTGACCGTCAAGTCAATCCAACTTGTGGGAGGTGCTTCAGGAAGCATGGGGTGAAATCTCTTCAGATTACCTCAAGAAATTGACAACTAGAATGCCAAAGGTCTGCAAGGCTATAATTGCTGCAAATGCAGGATTCTTTGACAAAAGCAAAGTTTGAAGGACACAATTATTATTTCAAATAAAAATCATTATTTATAACCTCGTCGACGTCTTGACTATATTTCTTATTCATTTTGCAACTAATTTCATGCATGTTTTTATGGAAAACAAGGACATTTCTAAGTGACCCCAAACTTTTGAACGGTAGTGTATGTGCATGATGCAATCAAAGACACACCCTTCGTAAACTCAATATCTGTTCATTTTAAAAGTGCTGACAAAACAAACTGTGTTGCATAGACTTCAGGTTAGCTCAGGTCTGAAAATAAAGGAGATTATGGCTGAAAAGATTTCCCTTAGGAAATGTAGACCATCACACTGCTTTACTATGTATTATACTGTGAGACAAATGCTAATGCTTAGTAGATAAACTGTCTTTGATGTTTCTACAGAGTGAACTATATTTCTCAGTTAAATTGGATTTTGTGGGAATGTGCAATAAGGGCACAACATCCTACATCCAGTTGGGTCTAAAAAAGGATTCTGTGAGCTTTCAGTGTGTCACCAGAACCTGTATTTCTATCCACGACAGACCAAGGCGCTGTTGGCTGTGTGTATTTTTCATTTCAAACCAAATGCACGACACGCAGACAGAGTGGAAATTATGAGCTCAAAATTATAAGCTCGTGTTTCACAGGAGGCGAGGATCCGAGGCTCATCTGACCGGAGGAACGCTCCCGAGGAGGAAACCGTAGAGGCACCCGTACCTAGTTCTACATAAAGAGGTTACTGACACTGGGCACTGAATGGGGTATTGTGTGGGAGGGACTGACCTCACTGCCGTGCATTTAGCCGTAGAAAATCACGGTCCAGACATAGGGCCCTGGTTAGAACGGGCCCTGGTTAGAACGGGCACTAGTTAGGACGGGCCCTGATTAGAATGGGCCCTGGTTAGGACGGGCCCTGATTAGAATGGGCCTTGTTTGGATGCCCTGGGTTTGACTTCCTGTATACTGTGCAGTATGAGGAAAGGTGCAACGTCATCGAGTACTTTTCTCTGGCTGGTGATGTACAGTTTTTCCACAAGTCTAGGGTTAATTATTAACCTGGGTTTCCCTACATTTCCTGGGCTTCCAACACCCAAACTTTCCATTCAAACCAATAGGTGACTAATTATCTTGGGCTGGGGAAAATAATTATAGCTAGGAAAAAGGGCCCGCAACACTGAAATGGTGCTGGGAGAAACACAAGCAGTGCAAAGGCACCAGCCAATGCCCTGACACTTTGTAAAAAGATCAGAGATAATTTCACTTCAAATTAGGTCATTAATGGCTTTTAATCATGAGGGTAAATGAATAAATCATTGTGCAAAACGTTTAAAAACAGTGTAGTCATCTTCCGAAGTTCCTGTCTTAAGTCAGCTCTACCATAACTCCCTCAAGCCAAAACACTGATGAAAAGCTTAAAATGGATGAGGAGGGCTTGCGAGGTGTTTCATCAGTATTACTGTTCTCCCATGAGGTGACTCATGTTCCCTGTTCTTTGACTCGGTCACACAGCTGGCTTACATAATTCACAGACATGCTGAAAGGAAACCACGGACACTCAACCTTTTCTAGGGGACACAGCCAGTGGACAATATAGAGATGAACATAAACCCATCCTTTGGTGAATCATAAATGGCCATGTGAAGGCCAGGAGACTTAAATCCAGGAACAAGGACAAGCAACACACACAGAATATCCCAAACGAGCGCCCAAAAAGACAGAATATCCCAAACGAGCACCCAAAAAGACAGAATAATCCAAACGAGCACCCAAACGAGCGCCCAGAATAACCCAAATGAGCGTCCTGTGTTCCAACGGCACGTTGTGTTAGCTAATCCAAGTTTATAATTTTAAAAGGCTAACACAAAGTGCCATTGGAACACAGGAGTGATGGTTGCTGATAATGGGCCTCTGTACGCCTATGTAGATATTTCATAAAAAAATCTGTTGTTTCCAGCTGCAAGAACAGCTCAAATACTCAAGAGAAACGACAGTCCATCATTACTTTAAGACAGGTATTCCAAAATTGGGGTACACACAATGTCGTCTGAGTAGCCTCATTTCACTGCCAAAAATACAATTAAACCATCCAGTGTTCAGCGAAATAACAACAACGTCAAATACAAGTATCCTAGTCAAATAATTAAACATCCAATCACATTAACGGTTACTCTCTCGCGGGAATTCCACTAACGGTCCGTATGTAGCCAAACGTAGCTGCTGCTCATGTTGGTATCTGTACTGATGGCACAAAAGCCATAACAGGGAGACATAGTGGAGTGGTAATGCGCGAGCAAGCAGTTGCTCCCGACGCCACTTGGGTACACTGCAGCATCCACCAAGAGGCTCTTGCTGCCAAGGGAATGCCTGACAGCTTGAAAGACATTTCGGACACTACAGTGAAAATGGTTAACTTTGTTAAAGCAAGGCCCCTGAACTCTCGTGTATTTTCTGCACTATGCAATGATATGGGTAGCACCCATGTAACGCTTTTACAACATACAGAAGTGCGCTGGTTATCAAGGGGCAAAGTATTGACACATTTTTTACATGTAAAGACGAGCTTAAAGTTCTTTGCTGACCATCATTTCCACTTGTCTGACCGCTTGACCGATGACGAGTTCCTCACACGACTGGCCTATCCGGGTGATGTTTTTTTCTCGCCTGAATGATCTGAATATTGGGATTACAGTGACTCTCCGCAACTATATTCAATGTGCGGGACAAAATTGAAGCTATGAATAAGAAGTTGGAGCTCTTCTCTGTCTGCATTAACAAGGACAACACACGGGTCTTTCCATCATTGTATGACTTTGTGTGCAAATGAACTCAAGCTTACGGACAATGTCAAATGTGATATAGCGGAGCACCTGAGTGAGTTGAGTGCACAATTACGCAGGTACTTTCCCAAACCGGATGACCCAAACAACTGGATTCGTTATCCCTTTCATGCCCTGCCTCCAGTCCACTTACAGATATCTGAACAAGAGAGCCTCATCGAAATTGCAACATGCGGTTCTGTGAAAATGTAATTTAAATCAGAAGCCACTGACAGATTTCTGGATTGGGCTGCACTCAGAGTATCCTGCCTTGGCAAATCATGCTGTTAAGACACTGATGGCCATTGCAACCACATACCTATGTGAGAGTGGATTCTCGGCCCTCACTAGCATGAAAACTAAATAGAGGCACCGACTGTGTGTGGAAAATGATTTAAGACTGAGACTCTCTCCAATACAACCCAACATTGCAGAGTTATGTGCATCCTTTCAAGCAGACCCTTCTCATTAACCTGTGGTGAGTTATTCACAATTTTCAATGAACAAATAAGGTTTTATATGTAAGATGGTTAGATAAATATCAAAATGATTGATTATTATTATTATTATTTGTGCCCTGGTCCTATAAGAGCTCTTTGTCACTTCCCACAAGCCAGGTTGTGACTAAAACTCACACTCATTCTTATGTTTAATAAAATGTATCGTATAGTGTGTGTGGCAGGCTTACAAAGATGGCAAAAAAACAACATTTGAGAGTGCGCTGACCCTGGTGCTAGAGGGGGTACGCAGCTGGATGTTGAATATTTGAAGGGGTACGGGACTATAAAAAGTTTGGGAACCACTGCTTTAAGACTCGAAGGTTTGTCAATACGGAACATTTCAAGAACTTTGAAAGTTTCTTCAAGTGCAGTCGCAAAAACCATCAAGCTCCATGATGAAAATGGCTCTCATCCGCCACAGGAAAGGAAGATCCAGAGCTACGTCTGCTGCAGAGGATAAGTTCATTAGAGATACCAGCCTCAAAAAAATAATAATAATAAATTCGGCATTTAACTGCACACCAAATAGATGCTTCACAGAGTTCAAGCAACAGACACATCCAAACATCAATTGTTCAGAGGAGACTGCGTAAATCATAAGGTAGGCCACTTGATTTGAACAGTGGACAGGCTAACATGCATACCGTTGGGGATGGACAAAAGGGTGTGTTCATAACAATTCAACTGTTCAACCTTGTTAACCAGCAAATAAATCCAAGTTTAGCTGGTTACTAGTACGTGAGAGATTGTTTATGAGACCTAGCTGTGTTAATTTTCTATAATGCCTGCTACAAGATGTTGGTCATGATTAGTGAACGTGCATTATGCATGGTTCATTATGCATGGATCTGTTAAAAAGCCATCACTAGCCGGCCTCCACCCAGTACCCTGCCCGGAACTTAGTCACGGTCACTAGCCGGCTACCACCCGGTTACTCAACCCTGCACCTTAGAGGCTGCTGCCCTATATACATAGGCATGGAACAGCGGAGGCTCCTCAGAGGAGGAAGGGGAGGACCATCCTCCTTATGGAATTTAATAAAAATAGTGAATCATGAAAAGTTATCCTTTTAGATAAAACTATACTAAATATATTCACGTCACCAAATAATTGATTAAAACACACTGTTTTGCAATGAAGGTCTAAAGTTACCTCAACAGCACTCTGTGGGGTAGCACCATGTAGCCAGAGGAGAGCTAAACTCAGCAAAAAAAGAAACGTCCTCTCACTGTCAACTGCGTTTATTTTCAGCAAACTTAACATGTGTAAATATTTGTATGAACAGAACAAGATTCAACAACTGAGGCATAAACTGAACAAGTTCCACAGACATGTGACTAACAGAAATGGAATAATGTGTCCCTGAACAAAAGGGGGGTCAAAATCAGAAGTAACAGTCAGTATGTGGTGTGGCCACCAGCTGCATTAAGTACTGTAGTGCATCTCCTCCTCATGGACTGCACCAGATTTGCCAGTTCTTGCTGTGAGATGTTATTCCACTCTTCCACCAAGGTACCTGCAAGTTCCCGGACATTTCTGGGGGGAATGGCCCTAGCCCTCACCCTCCGATCCAACAGGTCCCAGACGTGCTCAATGGGATTGAGATCCGGGCTCTTCGCTGGCCATGCCAGAACACTGACATTCCTGTCTTGCAGGAAATCACGCACAGACCGAGCAGTATGGCTGGTGGCATTGTCATGCTGGAGGGTCATGTCAGGATGAGCCTGCAGGAAGGGTACCACATGAGGGAGGAGGATGTCTTCCCTGTAACGCACAGCGTTGAGATTGCCTGCAATGACAATAAGCTCTGTTCGATGATGCTGTGACACACCGCCCCAGACCATGACGGACCCTCCACCTCCAAATAGATCCCGCTCCAGAGTACAGACCTCGGTATAATGCTCATTTCTTCGACGATAAACACAAGTCCGACCATCACCCCTGGTGAAACAAAACCGCGACTCGTCAGTGAAGAGCACTTTTTGCCAGTCCTGTCTGGTCCAGCAACGGTGGGTTTGTGCCCTTAGGCGACGTTGTTTCCGGTGATGTCTGGTGAGGACCTGCCTTTACAACAGGCCTACAAGCCCTCAGTCCAGCCTCTCTCAGCCTATTGCGGACAGTCTGAGCACTGATGGAGTGATTGTGCGTTACTGGTGTAACTCGGGCAGTTGTTGTTGC
The DNA here is from genome assembly GCF_901001165.1 of Salmo trutta. NCBI lineage: Eukaryota > Metazoa > Chordata > Actinopteri > Salmoniformes > Salmonidae > Salmo > Salmo trutta. The sequence continues at coordinate 31,381,125 of NC_042987.1, forward strand.
CATCCTGTACCTGTCCCGCAGGTGTGATGTTTGGATGTACTGATCCTGTGCAGGTGTTGTTACACGTGGTCCTGTCTCCCTGTAGCGCTGTCTTAGGCATCTCACAGTACAGACATTGGAATTTATTGCCCTGGCCACATCTGCAGTCCTCATGCCTCCTTGCAGCATGCCTAAGGCACGTTCACGCAGATGAGCAGGGACCCTGGGCATCTTTCTTTTGGTATTTTTCAGAGTCCGTAGAAAGGCCTCTTTAGTGTCCTAAGTTTTCATCACTGTGACCTTAATTGCCTACCATCTGTAAGCTGTTAGTGTCTTAACAACCGTTCCACAGGTGCATGTTCATTAATTGTTTATGGTTCATTGAACAAGCATGGGAAACAGTGTTTAACTTCATTGGGATAGGGGGCAGCATTGGGAAGTTTGGATGAAAAGCGTGCCCAGAGTAAATTGCCTGTTACTCAGAAGCTAGGATATGCGTATAACTGGTAGATTTGGATAGAAAACACTCTAAAGTTTCCAAAACTGTTAAAATAATGTATGTGGGTATAACAGAACTCATATGGCAGGCAAAAACCTGAGACAAATCCAACCAGGAAGTGGGAAATCTGAGGTTTGTAGTTTTTTTAAGTGATTGCCTATCCAATATCCTCTGTCTGTGTGGTCAGATTGCACTTTCTAAGGGTTCCAGTAGATGTCAACAGTCTTTAGAAGTTGTTTCAGGCTTGTATTGTGAAAGGGGATCGAATAAGAGCTGTTTCAACAAGTGGTCTCGCGCGTGGCCGTGAGCGACGCTCGTTCTCTTTCCTTTCTGATGACAACGGAATTGTCCGGTTGGAATATTATTGAAGATTTATGATAAAAAAACATCCTAAAGATTGATTACATACATCGTTTGACATGTTTCTACGAACTTTAATGGAACTTTTTTGACTTTTCGTCTGGACTTTGTACCCGCGCTTTGTGCATTTGGATTACTTGACTAAACACGCGAACAAAAAGCCTTTTTGAAATCGGACACAGCGGCTGGATTAACAAGAAGTTTATCTTTAATCCTATGTATAACACTTGTATCTTTCATCAATGTTTATGATGAGTATTTCTGTAATTTGATGTGGCTCTCTGCAATTTCACCGGATGTTTGTTTGAGACAATGCATTTCTGAACATAACGCGCCAATTTCAAATGAGGTTTTTGGACATAAAGATGAACTTTATCGAACAAAACACACATTTATTGTCTAACATGGAGTCCTAGGCGTGCCATCCGGTGAAGATCATCAAAGGTTAGTGATTAATTTTAACGCTATTTCTGACTTTTGTGACACCTCTCCTTCTTTGGAAAATGGCTGTATGGTTTTCTATGGCTAGGCGCTGACCTAACATAATTGCATGGTGTGCTTTCGCCATAAAGCCTTTTTGAAATCGGACACTGTGACTGGATTAACAAGAAGTTTATCTTTAAAATGGTGTATAATACTTGTATGTATGAGGAATTTTAATTATGAGATTTCTGTTGTTTGAATTTGGTGCCCTGCAATTTCACTGGATGTTGGCGAGGTGGGACGCTCATGTCCCGAACGATCCCAGAGAGGTGAAGATCTGTGAAGTTATTTGGATTTTTACGAATTATCTTTGAAAGACAGGGTCCTGAAAAAGAGACGTTTATTTTTTTGCTGAGTTTATTTTCCGTCCTCCTCTGGGTACATTGACTTCAATACAAAACCTCGGAGACTCATGGTAATTATGAGAACTTCCGGAGTGCATAAAATGTGGTGAGTAGTTCACTCGAAGACAGAGAAAGACAAGAGTTGAACAGTTAACAAATTCATTTGTTTCAAAATTAAGAAGAAGCAAGAGAGAGCTAGCGATAGTCTGTTGTATTTTTTTAAACTATCACTTTCACTTAGCTCGCAATTTTTAAAATTTTATTTCACCTTTATTTAACCAGGTAGGCCAGTTGAGAACAAGTTCTCATTTATAACTGCGACCTGGCCAAGATAAAGCAAAGCAGTTTGACACATACAACAACACAGAGTTACACATGGAATAAACAAACATACACTCAATAATACAGCAGAAAGAAAGTATATATACAGTGTGTTCAAATGAAGTAAGATAAGGGAGGTAAGGCAATAACATAGGCCATAGTGGCGAGGTAATTACGATATAGCAATTAAACACCGGAGTGATAGATGTGCAGAAGAAGAATGTGCAAGTAGAGATACTGGGGTGAAAAGGAGCAAAATAAATAAATAAATACAGTATGGGGATGAGGTAGTTGGATGGGCTATTTACAGATAGGCTATGTACAGGTGCAGTGATCTTTGAGCTGCTCTGACAGCTGGTGCTTGAAGTTAGTGAGGGAGATAAGAGTCTCCAGCTTCAGTGATTTTTACAGTTCGTTCCAGTCATTGGCAGCAGAGAACTGTAAGGAAAGGCGGCCAAAAGAGGAATTGGCTTTGGGGGTGACCAGTGCATACCTGCTGGAGCGCGTGCTGCGGGTGGGTGCTGCTATGGTGACCAGTAAACTGAGATAAGGCGGGGCTTTACTTGTAGATGACCTGGAGCCAGTGGGTCTGGCGACGAGTATGAAGCGAGGGCCAGCCAACGAGAGCGTACAGGTCGCAGTGGTGGGTAGTATATGGGGCTTTGGTGACAAAACGGATGGCACTGTGATAGACTGTATCCAATTTGTTGAGTAGAGTGTTGGAGGCTATTTTGTAAATGACATCGCCGAAGTCGAGGATCGGTAGGATAGTCAGATTTACGAGGGTATGTTTGGCAGCATGAGTGAAGGATGCTTTGTTGCGAAATAGGAAGCTGATTCTAGATTTAATTTTGGATTGGAGATGCTTAATGTGGGTCTGGAAGGAGAGTTTACAGTCTAGCCAGACACCTAGGTATTTGTAGTTGTCCACATATTCTAGGTCAGAACTGTCCAGAGTAGTGATGCTGGACGGGCGGGCAGGTGCGGGCAGCAATCGGTTGAAGAGCATGCATTTAGTTTTACTTGCATTTAAGAGCAGTTGGAGGCCACGGAAGGAGAGTTGTATGGCATTGAAGCTCGTCTGGAGGTTAGTTAACACAGTGTCCAAAGAAGGGCCAGAAGTATACAGAATGTTGTCGTCTGCGTTGAGGTGGATCAGAGAATCACCAGCAGCAAGAGCGACATCATTGATGTATACAGAGAAGAGAGTCGGCCCGAGAATTGAACCCTGTGGCACCCCCATAGAGACTGCCAGAGGTCTGGACAACAGGCCCTCCGATTTGACACACTGAACTCTATCTGAGAAGAGGTTGGTGAACCAGGCGAGTCATTTGAGAAACCAAGGCTGTTGAGTCTGCTGATAAGAATGTGGTGATTGACAGAGTCGAAAGCCTTGGCCAGGTCGATAAATATGGCTGCACAGTAATGTCTCATAGCGATGGCGGTTATGATATCGTTTAGGACCTTGAGCGTGGCTGAGGTGTACCCATGAGCAGCTCTGAAACCAGATTGCATAGTGGAGAAGGTACGGTGGGATTCGAAATGGTCGGTGATCTGTTTGTTAACTTGGCTTTCGAAGACCTTAGAAAGGCAGGGTAGGATAGATATAGGTCTGTAGCAGTGTGGGTCTAGAGTGTCTCCCCCTTTGAAGAGGGGGGTGACCGCGGCAGCGTTCCAATCTTTGGGGATCTCAGACAATATGAAAGCGAGGTTGAACAGGCTAGTAATGGGGGTTGCAACAATTTCGGCAGATCATTTTAGAAAGAGAGGGTCCAGATTGTCTAGCCCAGCTGATTTGAAGGGGTCCAGATTTTGCAGCTCTTTCAGAACATCAGCTATCTGGATTTGGGTAAAGGATAAATGGGGGAGGCTTGAGCAAATTGCTGTGGGGGGTGCAGGGCAGTTGACCGGGGTAGGGGTAGCCAGGTGTAAAGTATGGCCAGCCGTAGAAAAATGCTTATTAAAATTCTCCATTATCGTGGATTTATCGGTGGTGACAGTGTTTCCTAGTCTCAGTGCAGTGGGCAGCTGAGAGGAGGTGCTCTTATTCTCCATGGACTTTACAGTGTCCCAGAACTTTTTTGAGTTTGTGCTACAGGATGCAAATTTCTGTTTGAAAAAGCTAGCCTTAGCTTTCCTAAATGCTTGTGTATATTGGTTCCTAACTTCCCTGAAAAGTTGCATATCACGGGGGCTATTTGATGCTAATGCAGTACGCCACAGGATGTTGTTGTGCTGGTCAAGGGCAGTCAGGTCTGGAGTGAACCAAGGGCTACAGTGGGGCAAAAAAGTATTTAGTCAGCCACCAATTGTGCAAGTTCTCCCACTTAAAAAGATGAGAGAGGCCTGTAATTTTCATCATAGGTACACGTCAACTATGACAGACAAAATGAGAAAAAAAATCCAGAAAATCACATTGTAGGATTTTTAATGAATTTATTTGCAAATTATGGTGGAAAATAAGTATTTGGTCACCTACAAACAAGCAAGATTTCTGGCTATCACAGACCTGTAACTTCTTCTTTAAGGGGCTCCTCTGTCCTCCACTCGTTACCTGTATTAATGGCACCTGTTTGAACTTGTTATCAGTATAAAAGACACCTGTCCACAACCTCAAACAGTCACACTCCAAACTCCACTATGGCCAAGACCAAAGAGCTGTCAAAGGACACCAGAAACAAAATTGTAGACCTGCACCAGGCTGGGAAGACTGAATCTGCAATAGGTAAGCAGCTTGGTTTGAAGAAATAAACTGTGGGAGCAATTATTAGGAAATGGAAGACATACAAGACCACTGATAATCTCCCTGGATCTGGGGCTCCACGCAAGATCTCACCCCGTGGGGTCAAAATGATCACAAGAACGGTGAGCAAAAATCCCAGAACCACACGGGGGGACCTAGTGAATGACCTGCAGAGAGCTGGGACCAAAGTAACAAAGCCTACCATCAGTAACACACTACGCCGCCAGGGACTCAAATCCTGCAGTGCCAGACGTGTCCCCCTGCTTAAGCCAGTACATGTCCAGGCCCGTCTGAAGTTTGCTAGAGAGCATTTGGATGATCCAGAAGAGGATTGGGAGAATGTCATATGGTCAGATGAAACCAAAATATAACTTTTTGGTAAAAACTCAACTCGTCGTGTTTGGAGGACAAAGAATGCTGAGTTGCATCCAAAGAACACCATACCTACTGTGAAGCATGGGGGTGGAAACATCATGCTTTGGGGCTGTTTTTCTGCAAAGGGACCAGGACGACTGATCCGTGTAAAGGAAAGAATGAATGGGGCCATGTATCGTGAGATTTTGAGTGAAAACCTCCTTCCATCAGCAAGGGCATTGAAGATGAAACGTGGCTGGGTCTTTCAGCATGACAATGATCCCAAACACACCGCCCGGGCAACGAAGGACTGGCTTCGTAAGAAGCATTTCAAGGTCCTGGAGTGGCCTAGCCAGTCTCCAGATCTCAACCCCAAAGAAAATCTTTGGAGGGATTTGAAAGTCCTTGTTGCCCAGCGACAGCCCCAAAACATCACTGCTCTAGAGGAGATCTGCATGGAGGAATGGGCCAAAATACCAGCAACAGTGTGTGAAAACCTTGTGAAGACTTACAGAAAACGTTTGACCTGTGTCATTGCCAACAAAGGGTATGTAACAAAGTATTGAGATAAACTTTTGTTATTGACCAAATACTTATTTTCCACCATAATTTGCAAATAAATTCATTAAAAATCCTACAATGAGATTTTCTGGATTTTTTTTCTTCTCATTTTGTCTGTCATAGTTGAAGTGTACCTATGATGAAAATGACAGGCCTCTCATCTTTTTAAGTGGGAGAACTTGCACAATTGGTGGCTGACTAAATACTTTTTTGCCCCACTGTATATCTGTTCCTGGTTCTATTTTTTTGAATGGGGCATGCTTATTTAAGATGGTGAGGAAGGCACTTTTAAAGAATAACCAGGCATCCTCTACTGACGGGAAGGATATTTAGGAAGCATTTTAGGGAGAGCGTTTTACGGAGCGTTTGACAGTGATGAGGGGTGGTCATTTGACCGCAGACCCATTACTGATGCAGGCAATGAGGCAGTGATCGCTGAGATCTTGGTTGAAGACAGCAGAGGTGTATTTGAAGGGCAAGTTGGTTAGGATGATATCTATGAAGGTGCCCGTGTTTACAGATTTGGGGTTGTACCTGGTAGGTTCATTGATAATTTGTGTGAGATTGAGGGCATCAAGCTTAGATTGTAGGATGGCCGGGGTGTTAAGCATATCCCAGTTTAGGTCACCTAGCAGCACGAGCTCTGAAGATAGATGGGGGGCAATCAATTCACATATGGTGTCCAGGGCACAGCTGGGGGCAGAGGGTGGTCTATAGCAAGCGGCAACGGTGAGAGACTTGTTTCTGGAAAGGTGGATTTTTAGAAGTAGAGGCTTGAATTGTTTGGGCACAGACCTGGATAGTATGACACTCTGCAGGCTCTCTCTGCAGTAGATAGAACTGCCAAAGGGGGTGGAGTGGCTATCTTGTCGGAGAATGTTATAGTTAGAGATGGAAATTTCAGAGTTTTTGGTGGTCTTCCTAAGCCAGCATTCAGAAAAGGCTAGGACATCCGGGTTGGCAGAGTGTGCGAAGGCAGTGAATTAAAATATACTTGGGGAGGAGGCTTCTAATGTTAACATGCATGAAACCAAGGCTTTTACGGTTACAGAAGTCAACAAATGAGAGTGCCTGGGGAATGGGAGGAGTTAGGCACTGCTGGGCCTGGATTAACCTCTACATCACCAGAGGAGGAGTAGGATAAGGGTACGGCTAAAGGCTATGAGAACTGGTTGTCTAGTACGTTCGGAAGAGAGTAAAAGGAGCAGGTTTCTGGGCACGGTAGAATAGATTCAAGGCATAATGTACAGACAAAGGTATGATAGGATGTGGATACAGTGGAGGTAAACCTAGGCATAGAGTGACGATGAGAGAGATATTGTCTCTAGAGACATCATTCAAACCAGGTGATGTCACCGCATGTGTGGGAGGTGGAACTGAAGGGTTAGCTAAGGCATATTGAGCAGGGCTGGAGGCTCTACAGTGAAATAAGACAATAATCACTAACCAGATGCAACTAGCTAGTTTAGCCTACTCACACACTCTGCTCAAACAGAGGGATGCTATGTTAGCTAGCTGGCTATGACTATCCAACACAACACTGGAACTCTTCCAAGTCAAGGTAAGCTTTTGGTTTTATTAATTTATTGCCATCGGGGCCCAGCAGTGTAACTGCTAAACTGCTTTCTTACTACAATCTACTGCATGACCGTAGCGGATTTACTAACACGTTAGTTCTTGTAGTTCTAGTTGACTATGACGTGACAACAATGTAGGCAATGTGTAGCGGTTGGTCATGATATGGTTTGGCTTGGAAAGTTTTATTTTGCCTGATCACAGACAGCTGATGTGTTGTGCACTGAAGTCCACAAGCAAAGGGAAAAGGTGAGAGGAGGAAAGCATGTAGATAGTTGCGAAGAGGAATTACAACGAGCAAAGTGATCATGCGGTTTTTATGTGGCTGCTATGAAAGTGAATTGTTTGCGTGTGATCAGGGATGTATTCATTCTGGCGATTCTGTTGAAAAACGTTTCTTAAACGAAAGCAAACGGAACGAAACTGAGAAACATAGCTGAATTTGTCCAATAGAAACTCACATTTGCAACTGTTGGACTAATGATTACACTCTAGATCAGCTAGATGCAGGAAAAAGTGTTTAAGGCAGTATTGAATGTGTCATTGTCGGTCACCTTGATTACTCAATTCTCTTGACCTGTGTACCTACGTTCATACGCTAGGTTGTAGCAACCTCATGATGGGTATAGGGAAAATTAGAGTATAATGTAGTTGCCTAAACCTATCGATGTTACATTGAGCTGGGTGAATGGAATATGAAAAAGTCATCCAATATGCTGTAATAGAAATAAGGCCATGCTCATAAAAAATAAATAATTCTCCCTCCTCTTAAACAGAACCAACCGCCACTGACGTGCAACACTGGTCACTTTAATAATGTTTACATACTGTTGTTACATTTCATATGTACAGTACCTTTGGAAAGTATTAAGACGCCTTGACTTTTTCCACATTTTGTTATGTTACAGCATCATTGTAAAATTTATTAAATTATCTTTTTTCCTCATCAATGTACACACAATACCCCCTACTGACAAAGCAAAAACAGGTTTAGAAATCTTTGCTCATTTAAAAAAAATTAAAACTGAAATATTACATTTACATAAGTATTCAGACCCTTTACTCAGTACTTTGTTGAAGCACCTTTGGCAGCAATTACAGCATTGAGTCTTCTTGGGTATGACTCTACAAGCTTGGCACACTTGTATATATGGGGAGTTTCCCCCATTCTTCTCTGCACATCCTCTCAAGCTCTGTCAGGTTGAATGGGGAGCGTTGCTGCACAGCTATTTTCAGATCTCTCCAGAGATGTTAGATCGGGTTCAAGTCCAGGCTCTGGGTGGGCCACTCAAGGACATTCAGAGACTTGTCCCGAAGCCACTCCTCCATTGTCTTGGCTATGTGCTTAGGGTCGTTGTCCTGTTGGAAGGTGAACCTTCGCCCCAGTTGGAGGTCCTGAGCAGGTTTTTATCAAGGATCTCTCTGTACTTTGCTCCGTTCATCTTTGCCTCGATCCTGACTAGTCTCCCAGTCCCTGCTGTTGAAAACCATCCCCACAGCATGATGCTGCCACCACCATTCTTCACCGTAGGGATGGTGCTAGGTTTCCTCCCGACGTGACGCTTGGCATTCAGGCCAAAAAGTTCAATCTTGGTTTCATCAGACCAGAGAATCTTGTTTCTCATGGTCTGCAAGTCTTTAGGTGCCTTTTGGCAAACTCCAAGCGGCCTGTCATGTGCCTTTTACTGAGGAGTGGCTTCCGTCTAGCCACTCTACCATAAAGACCTGATTGGTGGAGTGCTGCAGAGATGGTTGTCCTTCTGGAAGGTTCTCCCATCTCTGGAAAGGAACTCTAGATCTCTGTCAGAGTGACCATCAGGTTCTTGGTCACTTCCCTGACCAAGGCCCTTCTCCCCCGATTGCTCAGTTTGGCCTGGCAGCCAGCTCTAGAAAGAGTCATGGTGGTTCCAAATTTCTTCCGTTTAAGAATGGTGGAGGCAGCCTCCCGAGTGGCGCACTGATCAGTGCTAGTGGCGTCACTACGGATCCGGGTTCGATCCCGGGCTGAGACAGCGCACAATTGGCCCAGTGTCGTCCTGGAGTGACTCTTTGTGGCCGCCAGGCATATGCACGCTAGCTTCGGTCGCCAGCTTTGAGGTGTTTCCCCCATGGTGCAGCTGGCTTCTGGGTTAAGCAAGCAATGTGTCAAGAAGCAGTGCGTCTTGGCAGGGTCGTGTTTCGAAGGATGCATGGCTCTCGACCTTTGCCTCGCCGAGTCCGCACGGGAGTTACAGCGATGGGACAATTGGATATCACAAAAATGTGGAGAAAAAGGGGTTAAAAAGTACAAAAAATACAATCAAAAATGAAAATAGATGGAGGTCACTGTGTTCTTGGGAACTTTCAATACTGCAGACAGTTTTTGGTACCCTTCCCCTGATCTGTGCCTTGACGCAATCCTGTCTCGGAGCTCTATGGACAATTCCTTCGACCTCATGGCTTGGTTTTTGCTCTGACATACACTGTCAACTGTGGGACCTTATATAGACAAGGGTGTGCCTTCCAAATCATGTCCAATCAATTGAATTTACCACAGGTGGACTCCAATCAAGTTGTCGAAACATCTCAAGGATGATCATTGAAAACAGGATGCACCTGAGCTCAATTCCGAGTCTCATAGCAAAGGGGCTGAATACTTATGTGAATTAGGTATTGTCGTTATTTATTTTTAATACATGTGTAAAATGTCTAAAAACCTGTTTTCGGCTTTGTCATTATGGGGTATTGTGTGTAGATTGCTGAGGATTTTTTTTTAAATTCATTTTAGAATAAGGCTGTAATGTATTCTAGTCAATGCCATTCTATTAAACTATTGCTGTACTATTTTATCCTAATATTCTTCAGTGATACTACATATTCTATCCAAATACTGTCCTATAATGTCTATACATCCCATCACATATATACACTATATATATATTTACACTCTGGTCAGACATTGCTCATCCTAATATTTCTATATTTCTTAATTCCCTTCTTTTACTTATAGATGTGTTAGATATTACTGCACTGTTGGAGCTAGGAACGTAAGCATTTTGCTACACCCGCAATAACATCTGCTAAATATGTGTATGCAAACAATAACATTTGATTACATTTGTAACAAAAAGGCCATTTTCATGGAAGGCCTTGAAAGCCAGATCAGTGATTATTACAAAAACGCAGGTTAAACTATTTTGATAAAATTTGTGGGTCTTATGATTGTGGAAGGCTTATATTTAGCCTAGGTATAATTTCACAAGCTCTTAACTCATTAGATTATTGCTAACTGTTTGAAATGCAGTATATTTGACCTTTAAATTGTACAACAAATCGTACTGTATATATTGTGAATCGTGCATAAGTTTGAAAAAAATCGAGATATAATGTCTTACCTGGACTTCCTGTTAGCAACCTTAAATACTAAACATAAACAGCTACATTTCCTATGAGTTTACTGTACAAGATGGTATTGCTCAATAAACATTTAATTGGTAGTTATATTGAGTATTGACGACAATGCCAAACACTCCCTTGTTGGTCTTTGAGGAAGAAGGGCTTACATATTTAATGAGGAAGAGAGGGACGACTTACTGACACTGAAGAGCTGGGGGGGTTGGTGCCATAGCCGGACGAGGGGACGGAGGCAACAGACCATCTTCGCCCATCCGCTCTGGAAGAACCAGGAAACAACAAAGAACCTTATGAGCTTTTAAATCCCATACATATCCTCAAGATTTAATCATGAAGCACTACCAAAGGCTGTTTAATATGATTAAAGGAGATATAATTTAAAAATCGACAAAAACAGGAAAAAAGGATCAAATGTTTTCCTACCTTTCAGTGCGGGCCAGGTGGCTGGTTTATCACATTATGAGAAAGAGCCAGAGAAAAAGAAAGGAAAAAATTAGGACACAAACACATTCATTGACACAGTGAAGCTGTCAGAAGCTCACGACCTGGCGTCAATGTGCTGAACACCTGACAAGATGCCATGAACCCAATGGTACCTGCTTAATGAGTCATTTCTCACACACACACACACACACACACACACACACACACACACACACACACACACACACACACACGCACACACACACACACACGTTTCACCACCCTTCAGCTCAACCACTTTTGTAGTAGAAAACAAATAATTCAGTCATTGTCTATATGAATCGTCTACATGAATGCTGCTGCCACTGTATTGAAGCCATTGGATGCAGTTTATCATAGCACAAAGGTTCAGTACACATCATTGCATTTTGTATCAAAGTACAAAGTAGGCTGGTCATTCTTGAAGTCTCGTAGATCATGCATTACGCTCTTTTTGTCTATAAAGCCCTCTTGCATAAACTTCCGCCATGCCTTACTTAATTGTTAACCTTCAGACGTATCAATTACCAGATCCAGACCCATTCAATCTCCGCCGAGTTAGGTAAATCTTCCAAGAGTGTGCAAAGCTGTCATCAAGGCAAAGGGTGGCTACTTTGAAGAATGTCAAATATAACATATTTTTATTTGTTTAACACTTTTTTGGTTACTACATGATTCCATATGTGTTATTTCATAGTTTGTGTCTTCACTATTATTCTACAATGTAGAAAATAGTAAAAATAATGAAAAACCCTGGAATGAGCAGGTGTCCAAACTTTTGACTGCTACTGTATATGTATAATATGTATAACATATATGTGTATAACATATATATAATGTAATGTTTATTGACGTGTTCATGAAGGACTCGTCTGCGAAAGAGACCATGGTCTCAGCATGACGCCCTGCTTAGATAAAGGTTAAATCATTTTTTGGGGGGGGGCCACAATATTCCTCATGTGTCAGGTTAGAGCCCTGAAAAACCAGTTTATGGCTGACAAATCAGGTCTGACTTAATGAGATTGGGGTTTCTGTACGTATCAGAGCCAGGATTAGCCAACTGATATAGGATGTCTCTTCGGCTTCATATCCCAGATATATTATTATGAATAATAGTAATATTATTTAATATTAAAGTTCTTATACAGCTGAAGAGGAAGAGAAAGGGAGGCTGTTTTGATGTGCTCATAATCATTCAATTCCGATGTGCAGCAGTTTCCAGATAAGCCAGAACAATTATATTTGAGAAGTACTGTGCAGTTAAGTCTCTTTTTACTCACACAGGCAAACGTTGCTTAAGTACATTTATCAAAACAAACTTTCTTGCAGCATCTGGAAAATATTTAGACATACCCCTGGAATATCCCATACAAAGAAAGTTCTTATAACAGCTTTGATTGTATGTCAGTATTTCAAGCACGTCGCCACATGGGATTGTTTACATGGCCAAATAATTGCACACAGAGGACTGCAGTCTGAGTACCATCCAAGCACAACACCTGACATACTGCAGCCATAGCATCTACAGCACATTCGGAAAGTATTCAGACCCCTTGACTTTTTCCACATATTGTCACATTACAGCCTTATTCTAAAATTGATTAAATAGTTTTTTTCCCCCCTCATCAATCTACACACAATTCCCATAATGACAAAGCAAAAACAGGTTCTTAGAAATGTAAGCAAATGTATTAAAAATAAAAAAAACAATACTTTATTTACATATATATATATATATATATATTATATATATATATATATATATATATATTCAGACCCATAGCATCTATGTCCACTTTGGCATCCCCGAACCCTCAGTAAATGTAGCTGTGTCATGTAAGCTGATGCAACCGTGTGCATGGCCAAAATGTTTCATGTGATTTCCCCCACTTATCTCTATAGCTTATGGTGTGGTACACTTACTCCTGTACCATAAAAGGCATTGCCTCACTGTCCTCAAGCCTGACTGGGTTGCAACTGTTTAACACTGAAGGTGATGCTTGTAGCTCACTAGTGGGCTGGCTCACAGTATATGTGACGCGTGACAGGCTCAGGATAAGGCTGTCTGTATCGCATCATCACGGCAGCCCAGAGTAATGAGTGTGCGTGCTGCACACCGACTCTCCCTTTAATTGCGCGGACAAATGCCAAGTCCTATGTCCCACGAGTGGCCCTAGAGCCATTCAGCTGGTTTCACTCTAAAGCACCGTCCTCATTTCTAATAGAGGTATTTGATGCATTGCCGTTGTCATGGAAGAGCGACGAAGGTTCCCTACAGTACCATCCCTTTTCTATGTATTTCTGGGGGGGGTTTGTGAACTAGATCTTTTGGCTACCTATTGTGTGCTAAAGTGAAGGTGCCTTTTGACAGTTCTGAGATGAATTCTGAGATGAATTGCATACCTGCTTTTTATTAGTAGGACTCCTTCAATAATACAGCCAAATTAAAACGTGAATTCCTTCTACTAAACTGAAATAACTGAAAGGAGGATTGGACTTTTCCTTACCTGCGTGCAAACTGGAAGTTGGCGGAGGCACTCGCTGAGACATTTCGGGGGCTTTCTTGGGGACTACTTCCAGCTGAAACACAACAATTAGGCTCTGTTGGTATTTTATCACTGGAACATGTTTTATTAATGAGGAAATAGGCCATGTTGTTATAACTGCAGTCTGCTGTCATTCTTGGGAGCTGATGATGCACAAGTAAAGGACAAGCTTCCCTAAATCCAAAGCAATCAGTCTCTGGTGGAACTGAATTCAATTAACTCAACGCGTATTTACAACCAAGGGGTCTGGAAAGGACAGGGTTTTGTGATAGGCCTAACGCACGCTCACTTGATAACTCTCAATTCCGTCCGTAGCATTACACGTTTATAAACTGTCTGGACAACCTGATTTGTTATGACGAAGTTAAGCGTATCGGTATGCTTTTTACTATGGCTGAGGATAGCAAGTATCACATTTCCTAAGTCTTTCACTGGGCTCACAATCAATAGCCATGAATGAAAACTGTATTTCTTTCATGTGAAATGTATTTCATCAGTTATTCCCCTAAAGTGATACAAAAGCTAAAGCAATATGTACATACGCTTCTTTGGAAACTTGAGCTTCAAAACAGAAGCCAAAGAGCGATTTGAGCTTCGTCAGCTCAGCTGCTTCATTTGAATTTGCCTGAGATAACTCTGAACACACAGTCTAGCATCATGTGGTTAGCTGGTATACTGCACTGGAAAGGTCTGATTGGTCTGCTCTCTCTTTAATGCCACATGCTGATTGGCCTGCTATACATTTATCACATACTGATTGGTCTGCACTCTCTTTATCACATGCTGAGTGCAGTGCAGAGACATCTGACAACAACACCTACCTGTGGCGAGGGGGAGAGGTGAAAGTGGTCGCGAGAGCGTGGGCGAGGGGGTCCCGACTGCCAGACTCCTTCTCTTGTTGTTACGGCAACTGTGTGGAAAAGGGAGAGAATTGTTTTGTGTGATACATTAGAGTAGTGGAATGTAAACCGAGTTGTGATATTGAGGCTTGGTTGTAACATGCAGGTGTTCTGATTATATAGCCTGTATGATACACTATGTACATTTCACCACCAAGTACTGAAAAAAGTATTGGACAACTTTGTTTAACACAAATTAGTCAGCTTAGCAGTCCATTGATAAGAACACCGTCTCTGTTATTGGAGGGCTACGGTGCTTGCAGGGCGTGTCCCCACCAGGCTCCATGTCTCCATGGCCAAGGGTAGATTTACAGAATGGAAGGAACTCATTTTCAGTTTGTTTGTTTCGTAGATGACTGATCCCCAGCCCCATTGTTGACGTTGCGCTGCCACAGGGCCACTGTAATATCAATGCCATCTCGTTGGCAGTGACCTAAAGTAATTGAGAAGCTCAGACGACAACTGAGCCTGACATTTCTGGGTCGGCATGGAGATGAGATTCATGCCCCTCAAACCAAAGGCATTAACTGGGAGAAATGTTTGTTTAATAGCAGAACTCAACTGAGAATAAAAAAGATCCCCTTGTAATAAAATGAATTTAATTCATATTTACATTTATCAAACGTTGATCTGTCCATGTCAATTGTTTCACAACCAATTTTCATTTGCAAAAACAACCTGCCAAGATTAAATCAAAATCCTAAGCAAAACCCTGAGGCAATAGAAAGTACTTCTGTGTCGGTCTCAGTCAAACAACAAGCTGTATTGCTCTGCAGAGACTTGCACAGTACCATGCTTTAGGAAGCTAAGCGCAAATAGTAGACTGACAGATGTACTACGAACCAACAGAGATTGTGGTGAATGCTTGGCGCTTGACACAGCCGGTGTTAGCTGTCAGACGCACCATGAGATCTTCCACATCCACCAGGATTCAAAAAAAAAACTGTAGTAGGCTATGGGCAGACCTGTACGCCACATACACGGAGTACACAAAACATTCAGAACTGGCTCCCAAACTCGGTTCTCGGGGACCCCAAGGGGTGAACATTTGGGGTTTTGCCCTAGCACTACACAGCTGATTGAAATAAACAACTAACTATCAAACTTGAATGATTTGGAGGAGCTGCGTAGTGCTAGGGCTAGACTTTGGGATCCAGAGGACCGTGTTTGGGAAACACTGACACAGTGACCAGCTGAATCCAGGTGAATCCAGGTGAAAGCTATGATTCTTTATTGCTGCCACCTGTTAAATCCACTTCAATCAGTGTAGATGAAGGAGAGGAGACTGGTTAAAAGAAGGATTTTTAAGCCTTGAGACATGGATTGTGTATGTGTGCCATTCAGAGGGTGAATGTGTAAAACAAAGTATTAAAGTGCCTTTGAACAGGAGTATCATAGTACTGGTTTGAGAGTGTCAAGAACTTCAACACTGTATCAAGAGTGGTCCACCACCCAAAGGACATCCAGCCAACTTCACAACTGTGGGAGGCATTGGAGTGAACATGGGCCAGCATCCCTGTGGAACACTTTCAACACCTTGTAGAGGCTGTGCCCCGACGAATTGAGGCTGTTCTGAGGGCAAATGGGGGTGCAACTCAATATTAGGAAGGTGTTCCTAATGTTTAGTATATTCAGTGTATATTTACTGGCTTGCCAATGTATGCTACTGTAGTGAAATATATTTTCTTTGTGATTTCACAAGGATGAAAAATGTTTATGGGAATTTAGAGACCCAAGAAATATTCAACGTTTACACAGATTCTTCTATAAAGTTAATATAACTAAATATTCATGTGAATAAGTTACAGTTTTACTTATATACTTTTGCTAGACTATAGCCTATACTGTAACGAGGAAGTTGTGAGCCTTCGGCATGAACAACACTGTGTCCCTCCTTATACAGCTGCGGCTTCTGTAAGTCAAAACATTATAGGAAACAATAACGGCATAGCCTACAATGGCCACGTTTCTCTATCGGAAACAAAACTATGGCGGATGTAATCCGACACATTGTAGTAGAGCAGAGAAATCACAACACAAAAACAGACTGAACATCAACATGAAAAGAAAGGCCAATTTGTGCCATTGTTGTGAATGAAAAGGTACGCTGTTATTGAAGAAAATCTTAAAACAAAAAAAGCATAGCCTTATAGTTATTAAATGCGACGTCATTTTCCTGAATAGTTGTCCCTGTGGTCTAAAGCTTTGACTCAGACAACCAAAATGCTAAATGCAATAGGCTGCACGGGCTCATCCATAAGAGACTTGCATGATCACTGATTAAAATAGTTCGACAAGTCGGCTGTTAGAAGAAAATCAGGTTACCTTTTTGATCTTTTCATCATGGCCCCAGTCACAAAACTTGTTTTGTAGCTGGGCAAAACGGTCCAATAGTAATTCTGATCAGACATGATGAATTACAGCGATGCAAAGGGGTACTTTGAATCGAGTTTGGTAAATGTCCACTATCTCTTGAATAACACAATTGTTATTTCCTCGAAATGTTTCGGAGAATACTCGGTGTCCGAAACCAGAAACTCCGACAAGGGTTGGTACGATCTGACTCCATACCCGTGGCAGTTCAGGCAAGTAGGCGCTAAGCAAGCGTTGATGATGCAGTCATCTCCTTATTTCTTCCATGTGAATTTTAGGAAAGGCATCTTTCGCGCACTACACTCTGGAATCTTTCTCAATCACCAAAACATGTTAACTCCAGAAACAGCTAACACCGCGCAGATACATGTGTCAGTCCATCAATTGGAGGAGGAGGGATTGCCGCCGAAGGAAGGAAGTTGTCATTTAGACTGGGGGATGTAGCATAATGGCGCGTTTATGTAAAATAATTATAACGGATTTCACCGTCACTGTATGTTGTTCGCACGACTATTTAAAAAGCCTCGGGCAAATGGATAAAATATTAACAAGTGTAACTATTATGCTGCTATTCGACTGTAACACGAGTGTTACACAGTACACTAGTGTATAATACACCCTTATGTTATAGGGAATTCTGACATGCACCAGCATCTATGCATTAGAGATGTCGACGATGAGTTGGCCTCTGACGTTTCTCCTCTCCAACGCCCAGGATGCTTCGATTCAAACTCCCATTAGACAGCTCTGCAAGCTTGTCTGTCTGATTTTTACTATGGCTGAGGATAACAAGTATCACATCTCCTAAGTCCTCCACCGGGCTCACAATCAATAACAGACAAACTAAACACCTTTACCTGCTTTGAGGATAACACAGTGCCACAGTTGCAGCCCGCTACCAAGGACTGCGGCCTCTCCTTCTCTGGTGGCCGACGTTTAAACGTGTTAACCCTCGCAAGGCTGCGGGCCCAGAAGGCATCCCTAGCTGGTCCTCAGAGCATGCGCAAACCAGCTAGCTGGTGTGTTTACTGACATATTCAAGATGGTCAACATTGTTATTGTACCCAAGAAGGCAAAGATAACTGAAGTAAATGACTAATCACCAGTAGCACTCACTTCTGTCAACATTTTTTATTTTTTTTTATTTTACCGTTATTTAACCAGGTAAGTTGACTGAGAACACATTCTCATTTACAGCAACGACCTGGGGAATAGTTTCAGGGGAGAGGAGGGGGATGAATGAGCCAATTGTAAGCTGGGGATGATTAGACAGCCGTGATGGTATGAGGGCCAGATTGGGAATGTAGCCAGGACACCGGGGTTAACACCACTACTCTTACAATAAGTGCAATGGGATCTTTAATGACCACAGAGAGTCAGGACACCCATTTAACGTCCCATCTGAAAGACAGCACCCTACACAGGGCAGTGTCCCCAATCACTGCCCTGGGGCATTGGGATATTTTTTAGACCAGAGGAAAGAGTGCCTCCTACTGGCCCTCCAATACCACTTCCAGCAGCATCTGGTCTCCCATCCAGGGACTGACCAGGACCAACCCTGCTTAGCATCAGAAGCAACATGAAGTGCTTTGCGTGACTAGTCAAGGATCATATCACCTCCACCTTACCTGGCACCCTAGACCCACTTCAATTTGCATACCACCCAAATAGGTCCACAGATGATGCAATCGCCATCACACTGCCTTGCCCTTGGGGCTCCCGAGTGGCGCAGTGGTCTAAGACACTGCATCCCAGTGCAAGAGGCATCACTGCAGTACCTGGTTTGAATCCAGGCTGCATCACATCCAGCCGTGATTGGGAGTCCCATACGGTGGCGCACAATTGGTCCAGCCTCATCCGGGTTTAGCCGGGGTAGGCCGTCATTGTAAATAAGAATTTGTTCTTAACTGCCTAGTAAAATAAAGGTTGAATAAAAATCCCATCTGGACAAGAGGAATACCTATGTAAGAACGCTGTTCATTGACTACAGCTCAGCATTCAACACCAAGGTACCATCCAAGCTCATCATTAAGCTTGAGGCCCTGGGCCTCAACCCCACCCTGTGCAGTTGGGTTCTGGACTTTCTGATGGGCTGCCCACAGGTGGTGAAGGTAGGAAACAACATCTCCACTTTGCTGATCCTGAACACTGGGGCCCCACAAGGTTGTGTGCTCAGCCCCCTCCTGTACTCCCTATTCACCCATGACTGTGTGGCCATGCACGCCTCCAACTCAATCATCAAGTTTGCAGATGACACAACAGTGGGCTTGATTACCAACAATGAGACAGCCTACAGGGAGGAGGTGAGAGCACTCGGAATGTGGTTTCAGGAAAACAACCTCTCACTCAACGTCAACAAAACAAAGGAGATGATCGTGGACTTCAGGAAACAGCAGAGGGAGCACCCCCCTATCCACATGGACGGGACAGTGGTGGAAGGTTTTAAGTTCTTCAGCGTACACATCACAAACAAACTGATATGGTCCACCCACACAGACAGTGTTGTGAAGAAGGCGCAACAGCGCCTCTTCAACCTCAGGAGGCTGAAGAAATGTGTATTGTCACCTAAAACCCTCCAAACCTTTACAGATGCACAATTGAGAGCATCCTGTCGGGTGGTATCACCGCCTGGTACGACAACTGCACCGCCCGCAGACGCAAGTCTCTCCAGATGTCACGTATACTCCCTCTCCGGTCTCTAGGTCATCGGGCTGCTGATTATCCTGCACACCTGTCACCATCGTCTCGTGTGCCTCATGACTCACCTGGACTCCATCACCTCCTTGATTATCTTCCCTATATCTGTCATTCCCCTTGGTTCTTTCCTCAGGTGTTATTGACTCTGTTTTCATGTCGGTGCATTGTTTGTGTTACGTGTTTATTGTCTCATTTATTTATTAAAACACTCACTCCCTGAACTTGCTTCCCGACTCTCAGCGCATTCGTTACACCACAACGCATCACCGGGGGCAAACTACCTGCCCTCCAGGACACCTACAGCACCCGATGTCACAGGAAGGCCAAAAAGATCATCAAGGACAACAACCACCCGAGCCACTGCCTGTTCAGCCCGCTACCATCCAGGAGGCAAGGTCAGTGCAGGTGCATAAAGCTGGGACCCGAGAGACTGAAAAACAGCTTATATCTCAAGGCCATCAGGCTGTTAAACAGCCATCACTAACAGAGAGGCTGCTGCCTACATAGACTCAAAATCATTGGCCACTTTAATAAATGGATCACTAGTCACTTTAATAATGTTTACATATCTTGCATTACTCATCTCAAATGTATATACTGTGTTCTATACCATCTATTGCATCTTGCCTATGCTGCTCGGTCATCGCTCATCCATATATTTATATTTTCTTATTCCTTTACTGAAATTTGCATGTATTAGGTAGTTGTTGTGGCATTGTTAGATATTACTGTAATGTTGTCGAAACTAGAAAAAAGCATTTCGCTACACTCGTATTAACATCTGCTAACCATGTGTATGTGACCAATAACATTTGATTTTAATTAAATCTTTTTCTTTCATGTGAAGTGTATTTCATCAGTTATTCCCCTAAAGTGACACAAAACCCTCTAGTTTTGGCAGTAGGGCGCTAAAGCAATATGTAAATAAGCTTCTTCGGAAAACTTGAGCTTCAAAAGAGAAGCCAACGAGTCATTTGAGATTTGGCAGCTCAGCTGCTTCATTTTAATTTGTCTGAGAACTCTGAACATGGGGTAAGATGCCGCTGCCGCCCCCCCCCCCCCTCGTCCAAGATTAATGTTTAATTGCTGACACCACAAAGCAAAGTATTGAAAAAATATTGTAGGTGGATGATGGCCATACTTAGTTTGGGTAACAAACTGAAGGAAAATAAATGGATAGATGTAGTTACTTAATAAAATGTATTTTTTTAGGAAAGGGGATTTTGCCCAGCTACCGGGCTAAGATTCAAGAGCAAACGGTTTTCAATGGTTTGTAATATACAGTTGAAGTTGGAAGTTTACATTTAAACTCAGTTTTTCACAATTACTGTCATTCATCCTAGTAAAAATTGTCCCTGTCCTAGGTCAGTTAGGATCACCACTTTATTTTAAGAATGTCAAATGTCAGAATAATAGGAGAGAAATATTTATTTCAGCTTTTATTTATTTCATCACATTCCCAGTGGGTCAGAAGTTTACATACACTCAATTAGTATTTGTTAGCATTGCCTTAAATTGTTTTACTTGGGTCAAACGTTTTGGGTAGCCTTCCACAAGCTTCCCACAATAAGTTGGGTGAATTTAGGCCCATACCTCCTGACAGAGCTGGTGTAACTGAGTCAGGTTTGTAAGCCTCCTTGCTCGCACACACTTTTTCAGTTCTGCCCACAAATTTTTTATAGGATTGAGGTCAGGGCTTTGTGATGGCCACTCCAATACCTTGACTTTGTTGTCCTTAAGCCATTTTGCCACAACTTTGGAAGTATGCTTGGGGTAATTGTCCATTTGGAAGACCCATTTGCGACCAAGCTTTAACTTCCTGACTGTCTTGAGATGTCGCTTCAATATATCCACATAATTTTCTTACCTCATGATGCCATCTATTTTGTGAAGTGCACCAGTCCCTCCTGCAGCAAAGCACCCCCACATGATGCTGCCACCCCCGTGCTTCACGGTCGGGATGGTGTTCTTCGGCTTGCAAGCCTCCCCATTTTTCCTCCAAACATAACGATGGTCATTATTGCCAAATGGTTATATTTTTGTTTCATCAGAACATTAGACATTTCTCCAAAAAGTACGATCTTTGTCCCCATGTGCAGTTGCAAACCATAGTCTGGATTTTTTATGGTGGTTTTGGAGCAGTGGCTTCTTCCTTGCTGAGCGGCCTTTCAGGTTATGTCAGTATAGGACTCGTTTTACTGTGGATATAGATACTTTTTTACCTGTTTCCTCCAGCATTTTCACAAGGTCCTTTGCTGTTGTTCTGGGATTGATTTGCACTTTTTGCACCAAAGTACATTCATCTCTAGGAGACAGAACGCGTCTCCTTCCTGAGCGGTATGACGACTGCGTGGTCCCATGGTGTTTATACTTGCGTAATCTTGTTTGTACAGATGAATGTGGTACCTTCAGGCGTTTGGAAATTGCTCCCAAGGATGAACCAGACTTGTGGAGGTCTACAATGTTTTTTCTGATGTCATTGGAAAAATGACTTGTGTCATGCACAAAGTAGATGTCCTAACCGACTTGCCAAAACTATAGTTTGTTAACAAGAAATGTGTGGAGTGGTTAAAAAAACAACCTAAGTGTATGTGAACCTCAGACTGTAACTGATTAAATATTGATTAAACACACACTAAACATTTCATAACAATGACTAACTTAACACAATGGCATTTTCCCACAATTTTTTTATTGACATAGAGCTCAAATTAATCCCACCCCAGTTCAATTTGAGCATAGCTCGTGAGCCCACCTCTGACACTGCTCGCACAGTATCCAGTCCCCACCGGTAACAGAAGAGCTCGTTACAGAACAAGCATTCTGCATCCCCTTCTTTTAGTGTGTTTGTTGTGGTTTTGGAATCTGGAACAACCTTTTTCAGTGGCATCACAGCTTTCTTCAGTGTCACTGGTTTCTTTCTCCCTTTGTTTTATTCCTTCTCTCTTAGTTTATTGCCTTGTTCTCCAGGAACCTCTTGTGTGGTGAGGCCGTCAGGACTGTAGCCGACTCAACCTTTCTTTTCCTACGCCTCGCCTCCTGTATCCTTGGCCTGTCGGACAACTCCAATATGACCTCTGCCGCTGTTTGTTGTAGAACTGGTACTTTTAACAAAGACACAAAAATAAACAACAAGAACTCATGAGTATTGATTCAATAAACAATTATTTCTAATCACTCTATGCTTCTATATACAGTATGTGTTTTTTCTTGATAACATTCAGAGCAAGGTCACTGGAGACCTGTGGGTGCTGGGTGGGTTGCAGGTTGTGGCGGTTGTGGCGGAGGTTGATGTTGTGGCAGGGGTAGAGGTCATGGTGAGGGTGAAGCCAACAGCTCGAGCCAGACTGGTTGCTTGTGGGATACGGATGGATAATTTTGGGTGCAGCTTCATAAAACTGTGAAACCAGTCTGCCTGCCAACCAGCTTTCTTTATTGAATGTGTTTTGGATTTCCATCCTCTCCGCAAGGTCAAAGGCCAGTTTTCAGACATCCCATGATGTAAGTCCGAAAAGGGCTCTTTCCATGTTTGGGATATGACTCACCAGGTCACATTTGAAAGAGCCAGTGAAGACTGGTAACCCACCCAAATGGCTGTGGCCTGGGGATTTGGCCTGCTTGTCTCAGTGCCTCAGGGTTTTGGGTGGCACATTAAAAGCACGGGCATCCACCTTAATGCCATGCCCATTTTCAATAGCATTCAGGGCACAACGAAGCACATCTTTGCCATAGCCACCACAATCATATTTTCTTGTAAACTCTCATCTAAAATATATATTTTTTAAGTTTTTTTGAGAGCTGATCCCTAATCTGACCCTAACCATAAACCCTAACCCCTATTCTAACCTTGGCCCCTATTCTAACTGACCCCTGCTAACTGGGGGCTAGCTAGCAATGCTAGCAGACATTAGCTCATGCTAACTAGCTGGCAAGTATTTATTTCACTCAGACTTTCTGCAAGTGAGGCTGCTAGCTAGCTAAAGGGGCAAGCCAGTGTCTAAATTACAGCTAAAAACAAATGATCAACCATAAAGGGGCGAGATCTCACCCCATTAGTGGGGGGGGGGGGGCATCTTTTCCCCAACATAGTAACCTAACATATTACTACTTTACTACAAAACAATCAACATTTTTAACTCTAAACAAGTGGATTTTTTATGTTAAGGCTTCCCTACATGTACAGTGACTTGCGAAAGTATTCACCCCCTTGGCATTTTTCTTATTTTGTTGCTTTATAACCTGGAATTAAAATGGATTTTTGGGGGGTTTGTATCATTTGATTTACACAACATGCCTACCACTTTGAAGATGCAAAATATTTTTTCTTCTGAAACAAACAAGAAATAAGACAAAACAGAACTTAAGCGTGCATTACTATTCACCCCCAAAGTCAATACTTTGTTGAGCCACCTTTAGCAGAAATTACAGCTGCAAGTCTCTTGGGGTATGTCTCTATAAGCTTGGCACATCTAGCCAGTGGGATTTTGCCCATTCATCAAGGCAAAACTGCTCTAGCTCCTTCAAGTTGGATGGGTTCCGCTGGTGTACAGCAATCTTTAAGTCATACCACAGATTCTCAATTGGATTGAGGTCTGTGCTTTGACTAAGCCATTCCCAGACATTTAAATGTTTCCCCTTAAACCACTCAAATTGCTTTAGCAGTTTGCTTAGGGTCACTGTCCTGCTGTGAAGGTGAACCTCCGTCCCAGTCTCAAATCTCCGGAAGACTGAAACAGGTTTCCCTCAAGAATTTCCCTGTATTTGGCGCCATCCATCATTCCTTAAATTCTGACCAGTTTCCCAGTCCCTGCCAATGAAAAACATCCCCACAGCATGATGCTGACACCACCATGCTTCACTGTGGGGATAGTGTTCTCGGGGTGATGAGAGGTGTTTGGTTTGCGCCAGACATTTTCCTTGATGGCCAAAAAGCTACATTTTAGTCTCATCTGACCAGATTACCTTCTTTCATATGTTTGGGGAGTCTCCCACATGCCTTTTGGCGAACACCAAACGTGTTTGCTTATTTTTTTCTTTAAGCAATGGCTTTTTTATGTCCACTCTTCCATAAAGCCCAGCTCTGTGGAGTGTACGGCTTAAAGTGGTCCTATGGACAGATACTCCAAAGTGGAGCTTTGCAACTCCTTCAGGGTTATCTTTGGTCTCTTTGTTGCCTCTCTGATTAATGCCCTCCTTGCCTGGTCTGAGTTTTGGTGGGTGGCCCTCTCTTGGCAGGTTTGTTGTGGTGCCATATTCTTTCCATTTTTAATAATCAATTTAATGGTGCTCTGTGGGATGTTCAAAGTTTCTGATATTTTTTTATAACCCAACCCTGATCTGTACTTCTCCACAACATTGTCCCTGACCTGTTTGGAGAGCTCCTTGGTCTTAATGGTGCCACTTGCTTGGTGGTGCCCCTTGCTTAGTGGTGTTGCAAACTCTGGGGCCTTTAAGAACAAGTGTGTGTGTATATATGCTGAGATCATGTGACAGATCATGTAACACTTAAATAAAGTCCATCTGTGTGCAATCTAACTAATGTCACTTCTGAAGGTAATTGGTTGCACCAGATCTTATTTAGGGGCTTCATAGCAAAGGGGGTGAATACAGTTCTTTATTTTTTAGAATTTTTTGAAGTTATTGTTTTCACTTCACCAATTTGGACTATTTTGTATGTCCGTTACATGAAATCCAAATAAAAATCAATTTCAATTACAGGTTGAAATGGAACAAAATAGGAAAAACACCAAGGGGGATGAATACTTTTGCAAGGTACTGTGTATACAGTTAGTCATAAGTTTACATGCACCTTAGCCAAATACATTTAAACTCAGTTTTTCACAATTCCTGACATTTAATCCTAATAAAAATATCCTGTCTTAAGTCAGTTAGGATCACCACTTTATTTTAAGAAATTGAAATATCAGAAATAGTAGAATTATTTCAGCTTTATTTTATCACATTACCATTGGGTCAGAAGTTTACATACACTCAATTAGTATTTGGTAGCATTGCCTTTAAATTGTTTAACTTGGATCAAACGTTTTGGGTAGCCTTCCACAAGCTTCCCACAATAAGTTGGGTGAATTTTGTCCCATTCCTCCTTACAGAGCTGGTGTAACGGAGTCAGGTTTGTAGGCCTCCTTGCTCGCACACTTTTTCAGTTCTGCCCACAAATGTTCTATGGGATTGAGGTCAGGGCTTTGTGATGGCCACTCCAATACCTTGACTTTGTTGTCCTTAAGCCATTTTGCCACAATTTTGGAAGTATACTTGGCGTCATTGTCCATTTGGAAGACCCATTTGCAACCAAGCTTTAACTTCCTGACTGATGTCTTGAGATGTTGCTTCAGTATATCCACAATTTTTCTTACCTCATGATGCCATCTATTTTGTGAAGTGCACCAGTCCCTCCTGCAGCAAAGCACCCCGACAACATGATGCTGCCACCCCCGTGCTTCACGGTTGGGATGGTGTTCTTCGGCTTGCAAGCGTCCCCCTTTTTCCTCCAAACATAAATGGTCATTATGGCCAAACAGTTTATATTTTTCTTTCATCAGACCAAAGGACATTTCTCCAAAAAGTACAATCTTTGTCCCCATGTGCAGTTGCAAACCGTAGTTTGGATTTTTTTATGGCGGTTTGGAGCAGCGGCTTCTTCCTTGCTGAGCGGCCTTTCAGGTTATGTCGATATAGGACTCGTTTTACTGTGGAAATAGAAACTTTTGTACCAGTTTCCTCCAGCATCTTCAAGGTCCTTTGCTGTTGTTCTGGGATTGATATGCACTTTTCGCACCAAAGTACGTTCCTCTCTAGGAGACAGAACGCGTCTCCTGAGCGGTATGACGGCTGTGTGATCCCATGGTGTTTATACTTGCGTACTATTGTTTGTACAGATGAACGTGGTACCTTCAGGCATTTGGAAATTGCTCCCAAGGATGAACCAGACTTGTGGAGGTCTACCATTTGTTCTGAGAACTTGGCTGATTTCTTTTGATTTTCCCATGATGTCAAGCAAATAGGCACTGAGTTTGAAGGTAGGCCTTGAAATACATCCACAGGTACACCTCCAATTGACTCAACTGATGTCAATTAGCCTATGAGACGCTTCTAAAGCCATGATATTATCTGGAATTTTCCGAGCTGTATAAATGCACAGTCAACTTAGTGTATGTAAACTTCTGACCCACTGGAATTGTGATACAGTGAATTATAAGTGAAATAATCTGTCTGTAAACAATTGTTGGAAAAATGACTTGTGTCATGCACAAAGTAGATTCCTAACCGACTTGCCAAAACTATAGTTTGTTAAACAATACATTTGTGGAGTGGTTGAAAAACAAGTTTTAATGACTCCAACCTAAGTGTATGTATACTTCCGACTTCAACTGTATGTATAAAACAAAAGAATGGCTCTAACTTCATTGGATTATATCTTTAACTTTTTCTAAATGACAAAACAGTTGATCAACTAACCTTAAAATCATTTTGATGGAATGACTTCAAAAACGTTGATGAAACAGAACATTTGTAGTTGATCAAGACTACTAGCGGCCAGAGGAACTGTTAAAAAGAATGTCACAACTTGGGTCTTACCCCAGGTGGCGTCTCACCCCATAGTACCCTATAATGTGAAAATACTCACCAAATATGGAGTTTCGCTGACAACTATCTTCATTTACTCCCGTTAGGACTGGTATGTACTTCCAGATAAGGTCAAAAAAGCAACCGAAAAGAAAAAGCCTATTTGGCACCTTCAATGCATTGAGCTGTTGTAGACTTTCGACCTGTGCGTGGTAGTAATGAGTGATTGGAGGTGCCAAATAGGATCTTTTGCGGTTTATCATACATTTTAATTTGACCTTTTTTGGAAGTACATAAGATTAAAATCTTTAGTTGCTCAGCAAAACTCTGTATTTTGAATCAAACTCCCATTAGACAGCTTGCAGAGCTGTCTAATGGGAGTTTGAATCTTGGAGCTTTCTGGGCGTTAGAGAGGAGACACATACTCATTGTCTACATCTCAAAACAATTGCTTTGTGAGGTGTTAAATTTCTTTATGGAAATGCGAGCTGAAAAGTAGGCCACCAGTGGCCTGGCTTTGGCCCCAAGTGAGAGCAGGTGTGCCGGAGCCATGGCCCAGTGAGACATGTGTTCCGGCCCGCGTCGATGGAAAAATAAAACACTGGGTTAAATCCTGTGGAAATGTACCATAAAAGTATATTTTATCATTACATAATAAATAATGATTTATCTTCTAATAAAAACATAGAGAAATGTACAGCATGTTCAATACCAACTAGGCCTTTATAAGCCTATCCAAAAAGAGACTTAAGTTTAACTTTTCACCTCATTCAATAGAAAAAAAATGTAGAGAAAGTTCCCCGGTCAATAAACAATCAAAATAAATTTTACAGGACTTTATTTTACAATACTTCGCATTATAAGCCAGTGTACAAAACATTAAGAACACCTTCCTAATATTTAGTTATTAGGAAGGACGTCTACCATAGATCGCTAAAATAATGATTATGATCACACTTCATCAATTTAAATATTATGGGGAGACATTTGACAGCCAAGCCCTAGTTATCAGTGTAGCCCATTATCTTCTAGACATGACGTTGAAATATCTTCAAGCCTACATTAAAAACCTCCAGGCTTTTGTCATAAGGGGGCGGCAGGTAGCCTTGTGGTTAGTGTTGGGCCAGTAACCGAAAGGTTGCTGGACCGAATCCCCGAGCTGAGGTAAAAAGGCAGTTAACCCACTGTTCCCCGGTAGGCCGTCATTGTAAATAAGAATTTGTTCTTAACTGACTTGTGTCACGGTTGTTGTCGGTTAAGGAGGACCAAAACGCAGCAGGTTCATCTTGATGTTTATTTATTTTCAAAATGAACGTACAAAAATAACAAAAACACGAACGATCAACAAAAACAGTCTGGTAAGGCACAAGGCGAAACACAGAACAAGCTCCCACAAAAGACAAACACAAACGCACCCACATATATGGGACTCTCAATCAAAGGCAAATAGACAACACCTGCCTTCAATTGAGAGTCCCAACCCCAATGAATCCAAACATAGAAACAGACACACTAGACTCAACATAGAATTCATGAAACTCACCCAGTGCCCAAAACCCAGGAATACTAAATCAAATGCCCTCCTAACTCATACAACACCCAGAACCACATAAAACAAATACCCCCTGCCACGTCCTGACCAAACTACAATACTAATTAACCCTTATACTGGCCAGGACGTGACAGTACCCCCCCCTTAAAGGTGCTAACCCCGAAAGCACCTTAAAAAAAAAAAAAAAAAAAAACAACAACCCCAAACAAAAAAAACAAAAATTCCCCCTTACTAAAGGGAGGGAAGGGAGGGTGGCTGCCGTCAACGACGGCACTGTGCTACACCCCCCCTCCCCAACCCACCTATATCAGGAGGTGGCTCCGGTTCTGGCCGTTCCAGGCAGTCGGGCCACTCTGGCAGTTTGGTGCAGTCTGGCCAGTCTGGCCGCTCGGGGCAGTCTGGCCGCTCGGGACAGTCTGGCCGCTCGGGACAGTCTGGCAGCTCGGGACAGTCTGGGCAGTCTGGCAGCTCGGGACAGTCGGGGCAGTCTGGCCGCTCGGGACAGTCGGGGCAGTCTGGCCACTCGGGACAGTCGGGGCAGTCTGGCCACTCGGGACAGTCGGGGCAGTCTGGCCACTCCGGCAGTTCGGGGCAGTCTGGCCACTCCGGCAGTTCGGGGCAGTCTGGCCACTCCGGCAGTTCGGGGCAGTCTGGCCAGTCTGGCCGCTCGGGGCAGTCTGGCAGCTCGGTGCAGTCTGGCAGCTCGGGGCAGTCTGGGCAGTCTGGCAGCTCGGAGCAGTCTGGCAGCTCGGGACAGTCTGGGCAGTCTGGCCGCTCCGGAAGTTCAGGGCAGTCTGGCCGGCAGCTCCGGCAGTTCAGGGCAGTCTGGCCGGCAGCTCCGGCAGTTCAGGGCAGTCTGGCCGGCAGCTCCGGCAGTTCAGCGCAGTCTGGCCGGCAGCTCCGACGACTGTTGACTGGCGGGCAGCTCCGACGACTGTTGACTGGCGGGCAGCTCCGACGACTGTTGACTGGCGGGCAGCTCCGACGACTGTTGACAGGCGGGGCTGGGTTAACGCACTTGAAGGCTAGTGCGGGGAGCGAGAACAGGACGAGTCGGACTGGGTTGATGCACTTCCGGGTCCGCACGAGAGACAGGAGCTGGAAACCCAGGGCTATGGAGGCGCACAGCCGGTCTAGATCTTACCCCCTGCACAACCCGCCTTGGCTGGATGGAACTAGTAGCCCTGCACGAGCGGGGTGCTCGTACAGGGCAGACTGGGCTGTGCAGGGGCCTGATGGTAGCCGTGCGTAGAGCGGGAGTTGGGTAGCCTGGTCCTCGGAGGCGTACCGGCGACCAGATGCGCTGCGCAGGCATCCTCCTACCAGGTTGGATGCCCGCTCTAGCACGGCACCTGCGAGGGGCTGGAATAACTCGCACCGGACTGTGCGTGCGTATGGGTGAGAGTGCGCTCCTCAGCGAAACATAGCGCTCTCCACCCCATACGCTCCTCCATATAACCACGGGTAGCTGGCTTCCGGCTCTTCCTACGCCTAGCCAAACTACCCGTGTGCCCCCCCAAAAAAAATTATTGGGGGTGCCTCTCGCGTTTCAACGCTAGTCGTGTACCTCGGAAACGTTCCATACCAGCCTTTCGCCTTTCCTCTCCCTCTCTTACCACCTGTCCCCATGGAAGGCGATCTTTTCCGGCTTGGATCTCCTCCCAAGTGTAGGAGCCTTCTCCCTTCAAGATCTCCTCCCAAGTCCATCTCTCACCATAGTCCAACTCAAAATCCCACTGCTCCTTCTTCTGCTGCTTGGTCCTGGTTTGGTGGGAGATTCTGTCACGGTTGTCGTCGGTTAAGGAGGACCAAAACGCAGCAGGTATGTGCAGGTTCATCTTGATGTTTATTTATTTTCAAAATGAACGTACAAAAGTAACAAAAACACGAACGATCAACAAAAACAGTCTGGTAAGGCACAAGGCGAAACACAGAACAAGCTCCCACAAAAGACAAACACAAACGCACCCACATATATGGGACTCTCAATCAAAGGCAAATAGACAACACCTGCCTTCAATTGAGAGTCCCAACCCCAATGAATCCAAACATAGAAACAGACACACTAGACTCAACATAGAATTCATGAAACTCACCCAGTGCCCAAAACCCCGGAATACTAAATCAAATGCCCTCCTAACTCATACAACACCCAGAACCACATAAAACAAATACCCCCTGCTACGTCCTGACCAAACTACAATACTAATTAACCCTTATACTGGCCAGGACGTGACAACTTGCCTGCTTACATAAAAATAAGAATCAATTCATTTTGAAAAAATTAAGATTTACTGGGGCAGTATGGAAAAAATGGATCCTGTGTGAATCGTCCTCTGGAATAGCACACGCTAGGAATACCTGTCCAAATAGGGCTATAACATGGCAAAGAATAGGCTTATCAGCGTAGGGAGCCGCATCATGGGATGATTCAAGGCTGCAGATATACAGTGCATTCGGAAAGTATTCAGACGAATAGGCTTATCAGGAAATGTATTAAATAAAACATTTCTCATCAATCTACACACAATACCCCATAATGACAAAGCGTGAACTGTTTTTTAAAAATGTTTTCAATTTATTGAAAATGGATTATAGATATCTAATTTACATAAGTATTCACACCTATTGAGTCAATACTTTGTAGAAGCACCATTGGCAGCGATTACAGCTGTGACTCTTTCTGGGTAAGTCTCTAAGAGCTTTCCACACCTGGATTGTACAACATTTGCCCATTATTCTTTTAAAAATTCTTCAAATTTGCCTGTGCTTAGCTCCATTTTCCTTTTTATCCTGAAAAACTCCCCGGTCCTTAACGATTACAAGCATAACCATAACATGATGCAGCCACCACCATGCTTAAAAATATGGAGAGTGGTACTCAGTAATGTGTTGTATTGGATTTGTCCTGAACACAACATTTTGTATTCAGGACAAAAAGTTCATGACTTTGCCACATTTTTTTCAGTATTACTTTAGATGCATGTTTTGGAATATTTTTTTATTCTCAAAATGGTACAGTAAAAATGCTTACAGTCCATAACATACATAGTGGAGTATTTGTGCTAAATTCATCCATTGAGTTTGCTGACAAAGTATTTTAAACATGTATTTAATATGTAATGAATGCCATTAATGCCAGTAGTTTGGAGGGGTGCATTTTCTAAATTGTGCATTATTTCTGTACCCCACACATACAGATAATTATAAGGTCCCTCAGTAGTGAATTTCAAACAGATTCAACTACAAAGACCAGGGAGGTTTTCCAATGTCTTGCAAAGAAGGGCACCTATTGGTAGATGGGTAAAAATAAACCACTCAGGGATTTCACTATGCCACTTATGGTGACTATAAAACAGTTAGTTTAATGGCTGTGATAGGAGAAAACTGAGGATGGATCAACAACATTGTAGTTACTCCACAATACTAACCTAAATGACAGAGTGAAAAGAAGGAAGCCTGTGCAGAATAAAAATATTCCAAAACATGCATCCGATTTTGCAAAAAGGCACTTAAGTAATACTGCAAAACATTTGGCAAAGAAATATAAAAAAATGTCCTGAATACAAAGCATTATTTTTGGGGCAAATCCAACACATCACTGACTACCACTCCTCATATTTTCAAGTATGGTCGTGGCTGCTTCATGTTATGGGTACGCTTGTCATTGGTAAGGACCAGGTGAAACAATACTGCTAGTACGAACTCGAACCCAGGCGCAGAGTAACACAGCAAGCAGAGGTAAGGGTAAATCCAGAACTTTTACTTAGTCTAAACAGAAACAAGGCAACCACACAAGAGCACACTAAATAAAACATGATACCTAAGCAAGGATACAGGCCAAATGAGAAACCTAAATAACAAGGCAACCAGATGAACAGAGAAAGTAATTGAACACAGGTGAATCCAATAAGAAATAAATCAGGGTAATCTGGAAAGTAGGAAACAGGGTAAGTGTGCCCTCCAGTGGTAACCTAAGGAAACAACAATCAAAAAACAGAAACTGTGACAGGACAACTTCCTTGATTCCATGCGCAGAGGCAGAACCCTAGTAGGCAACCAGACCATCTGGCCCGGATGCAGAAGAGGACTCAAACGGCGATGACCGTTGGCCTGGCGTTGAAACCGAGCTGAAAACCTCAGGAGCGCTGACCAAGCCCTCTTCCAGGTCCGGCAGCAACGAGAGATGAGATGTTGAGCAGATGGAACCACCACTTCAATCTCCTGATCTGGAAACAGAGAAGGCTGGTATCTGTACAAAACCTGGAATGGTGACAGGCCGGTGGAGGAACACTGGAGAGTGTTGTATGCGTTCTCCACCCAGGGAAGATGCTGAAGATTCCAAGTGGCGGGGTTAGCGGACACAGCACCGTAAGGCGGTTTCCAGATCCTGGTTCACCTGCTCTGTTTGACCGTTGGACAAACTGGCTATCACCCTCAGTCCTCAGGTTCATGAACCCAGAAGAGTACAGAATGCCCTCCAGAATCTGGTGGCAAACTGGGGGCCCCGGTCGGAGACGATGTCCAGAGGAAATCTTGGAAGATGGAAAACATGCTGAATAACTAGCTGAGCAGTCTCACTAGCTGAGCAGTCTCACGGGCAGATGGAAGCTTAGGCAGCGGAATGAAATGTGCCGCCTTGGAAAAGCAGTCCACAATGACAGTGTGGCCCTCTGAGGATGGAAGACCCGTGATGAAATTCATAGAGAGATGAGACCAGGGTCGAGAAGGTGTTGGCAGCGGATGAAGAAGCCCAAGAGGCTGCTGACGAGGAGTCTTGTTCCCGGGCGCATGTCAGACAGGCAGCCACAAGGGTCCGAGTGTCCGCCCCCACCTGAGGGCCACCAAAACCACCTCCTCAGAAACTCTAGCGTTCGCTGCCCTTCTGAATGAGAGGTAAGATGCGATGAGTGAGCCCACTGAAATACCATGGACCGTGCCTCAAGAGGAACAAAAAGTCTGTTAGATGGACAGCTGTCAGGAACTGCCTCCCTACCTTGGGCCTCCCTCACAACAGTCTCTATACCCCAGGACACCGGTGCGAGGATAAGCGACCTGGGGATGATGGATCCAAGCGACCGATCCTCACTGGAGCTGGGGAACTGGCGAGAAAGGGCATCCGGCCTCACGTTCTTAGACCCTGGACGGTAAGATAACGTGAATCTGAACCGAGTGAAGAAAAGAGCCCAACGAGCCTGTCGGGGACTGAGGCATTTAGCCTCCTGGATGTAGGCCAGGATCTTGTGGTCAGTCCAAACCGTGAAGGGATGTTCCAAACTCTCCAACCAGTGCTGCCACTCCTCCAAAGCCAGTTTGACTGCAAGAAGCTCCCAATTGCCGACGTCATAGTTCCTCTCTGCTGGAGTGAGACGCCTGGAGAAGAAGGCACAGGGATGAAGCTTTTGGTCTTTAGCTGAGCGCTGAGACAGAAACGCACCCACGCCAACGTCAGAGGCATCCACCTCTACCACAAAGGGAAGAGAAGGATCCGCATGAACTAGAATGGGTGCAAAAGAAAACCGTCATTTCAGGTCCTGGAACGCCTTCTCAGCAGCAGGGGTCCAGCTTACATGCCCAGCCGAGACCTTGGTGAGCGCTGTCAATGGCACAACCACCGAACTAAAGTCTCTCACAAACCTCCGGTAGAAATGAACAAAAACACTGGACTTGCTTGACTGTGCTGGGCCACGGTCAGTTGACCACCGCTTCTACCTTTTTGGGAGTCCATCCATACACAGCCCTGAGACACAATGTACCCCAGGAAGGAGATCTGAGGAACGTAAAACTCACACTTTCCGGCCTTCACGAACAAGTGGTGAGAGGAGTCTTTGAAGAACCTGGCGAGCATGTTGGCTGTGTTCAACCATGGACCTGGAGAAGATGAGGATGTCATCCAGGTACACAAACATGAACTGGTGAAGGAAGTCGCGCAGCACATCATTCACCAAGTCCTGGAAAACGGATGGAGCATTAAGTCCAAATGGCATGACACGGTACTCATAATGTCCATTTGGGGTGTTGACTGCCATCTTCCACTCGTCTCCCTGTCTGATGCACACCAGATTGTACGCGTTCCGTAAGTCCAACTTTGAGAAAACCGTAGCTCCCTGGAGTCTCTCAAAGGCTGACGACATAAGGGTAACGGTTCTTGATGGTAATGCTATTTAAACCCCGGTAATCGATACAGGGACGTAATCTCCCATCCCTCTTTCCAACAAAGAAAAAACCCACTCCTGCAGGTGAAGTGGATGGCCGAATAAAATCAGCCACCAGTGCCTCCTTAATATAACTGTTCATGGCTGCAGTCTCTGGACCTGAGAGAGAATACAGCCCTCCTCTCAGAGGACTGGTGCCGGGCAGGAGGTCGATGGCACAATCGTAGGACCTGCGGGGAGGCAGTTTGCTGGCCCTTCGTTTGCTGAAGACCTGACCCAGATCCCAGTAATCCCGAGGTACGCGGGAAAGATCAGGCTTGTCATCCCCAGCTGGGAAACAGGAGAATCGGAAGCCTCCAGATGAGCAGGGCCGGAAAGATGTGGGGAGTTGCTGGCAGGTGGACTGGCATGAAGAATTCCATCCCAGAACACTTCCCGAGGGCCAGTCAATTTGAGGATTATGGATAGAAAGCCATGGATGTCCAAGAATCAGGGGAAGCTCAGGAGAGTCCACCAAATGTAACTGGATAAACTCCACATGATAATCCAGGACTCGTAGCTGAATAGGCATGGCGAGCTGCTTCACCTTCCCAGACCCTAGGGATTGACCATCTAGCGCAGTGACCGACAACGGAATGTCCAGCTTAGTGAGAGGCAGCCCCTGTTGGCGAGCTAATGTGCGAACCAGAAAACAGCAAGTAGCCCCAGGGTCTATGAAAGCAGGAATGTCCAACTGCCCATTGTCCCACCTCAGGTTGGCCAGAAACAAGGTGTGTACCATGTCAGCAGCTGGAGACTGTATCTGACTCGCCAGTATTCTCCCTTCTACTGATGAGTCATCCCGTTTCTCTTTCAGCTCGGGACAGGAGGCACGGAAATGTCCAGACTGTCCACAGTAAAGACAACGTTGCTCGTTAATCTTGCGACTTTTCTCCAGAGCGGAAAGTCTGGTGCATCCCAATTGCATCGGCTCCTCTGGAAGGTATGATGGAGAAATAAAGCCGAATTGAGAACTCTGACGGGGTGCAGGACAAGCAGACGCAGCATAAGGCAGTGGAACAAACAAAGAATCGACTTCCTCAGCGGAACCCAAAACACTGGAAACTCGGAACCCCTCCGTCCTCTCACGACGGCGTTCCTGAAGCCGGTTGTCAATCTGGATGGCCAGGACGATAAGCTCCTCCCAGGGTTGTCCCGGGGAGCCAGTTCATCCTTGAGAACCTAGCTGAGTCCATTCAGAAAGGTTGAGTGAACTACCTCTGTATTTCGGCGAGCGTCCGAAAGTCAATGGCGTAATCCGCTACGCTCCGGCTGCCCTGCCGAAGCTCAATGAGTCTTTGAGCAGCGTTCCTGCCACTGATGGGGTGATCAAAAACCCTCTTCATCTCCTGGGTGAAGCTTTGCCAATTAAAACAAATGTCTGATTGCTGCTCCCATATGGCCGTGGCCCAGGCCAGAGCCCGTCCTGAGAGCAAGGAGATGACGTATGCCACTCTGGAATGCTCGGTGGGAAACGTTGATGCCTGCACCTCGAAGACCAGCGAGCATTGGAGCAGGAACCCACGACACCTCCCAGGATGCCCCTCATAGCGCTCCGGTGCCGGGAGATGAGGCTCCTGAAGGGAAGAAGACACTGAGCTGGTAGGGAGTAGAGGGTTAGGAACAGCCACGGGTGCAGCAGCTGTTGCTCCCATCTGTCCTGTCTGCAGAGTGGACGCAAGAGTTCTTAAATCATCCGACTATGTCTGCAGCCGCACCTCATGGCGACCAATCACAGTTCCATGGTGGGTGAGAGCCAACTGTAAATGGTGAAGTTCGGAATGTTCCTCGGATGACGGTCCATGGATCCATGGTTGGTTTAGGTCTACTGAAACAATACTGCTAGTACGAACTCTAAACCAGGCGCAGAGAAACACAGCAAGCAGAGGTAAGGGTAAATCCAGAACTTTTACTTAGTCTAAACAGAAACAAGGCAACCGCACAAGAACACACTAAATAAACATGAGACCTAAGTAAGAATACAGGCCAACTGCACAACTATCAAATTTAATTGCTATATTGTAATTATTTCGCCACTATGGCCTATTTATTGCCTTTACCTCCCTTATCCTACCTCATTTGCACTATTTATTATTATTATTGACAAATTATTATTGACTCATTATTATTGACTGTTTGTTTGTTTATTCCATGTGTAACTCTGTGTTGTTTGTGTTGCACTGCTTTGCTTTATCTTGGCCAGGTCGCAGTTGTAAATGACAACTCGTTCTCAACTAGCCTACCTGGTTAAATAAAGGTGAAATAAAAAACTAAAAAACTGAGGAACCTAAATAACAAGGCAACCAGATGAACAGAGAAGGTAATTGAACACAGGTGAATCCAATAAGAAATAATCAACGTAACCTGGAGACTGGAAAGCGGTAAGGGTGCCGCCCTCCAGCGGTAACCTAAGGAAGCAACAATCAAAAAACACAGAAACTGTGACACCAGGGAGATGTTTTGGCTTAAAAGAAATGGAATATAGCTAAGCACAGGCAAAATCCTAGAGGAAAACCTGGTTCAGTCTTCTTTCCAACAGACACTGGGAGACTAATTCAGAACAATAACCTAAAACACAAGGCCAAATCTACACTGGAGTTGCTTACCAAGACAACATTGAATGTTCCCGTGTGGCCTAGTTACAGTTTTGACTAGATTTGGCTTGAATCTATGGCAAGACTTGAAAATAGCTGTCTAGCAGTGGAGGCTGGTGGAGGACGGGCTCATTGTAATGTCTGGAATGGAATCAAACATCAAACCACGCTTGACTCCGTTCCATAAACTCCATTCCAGCCTTTACAATGAGCAATTCCTCCTATAGCTCCTCTCACTGCCTCCACTGCTGTCTAGCAATGATCAACAATGAACTTGACAGAGCTTGAAGAGTTTTTTAAAGAATAATGGGCAAATATTGTACAATCCAGGTGTGCAAAGCTCTTAGAAATGTACTCAAAAAAGACTGGTGTTTCTAACATGTATTGTCTCAGGGGACTGAATACTTACATAATCAAGATATATTTGTGTTTTTTGTCATGAATTTTTGATAAATGTTAGAATATTTCTACCACCTTTGACATTTCAGTATTTTGTGTAGATTGTTGATCAAAAATGATAATGAAATCAATTGTAATCCAACTTTGTAACACAACATGTGAGAAAAGCCAATGGATGTGAATACTTTCTGAATGCACTTTACATCAACAACTGAAACAAATATCAAAAGCTCGTGTTTGGGTGGACTTTTCCTTTATGCTACTTAACGTGCTGGCAAAATGTTGTGATCAGTGCTAATGTATGAGCCAACTAGACAAGATGATCACGAGCAGCACTCACCTCAACTTTCCACAGCCTAATGGTAGACGTAGACTAACCAATATCCACATGGAAATTCAGTGAAAAGAAAAATCTGACATTGATTTATCAAGACGTGAGTGAGTCTAAGCAGCGCAAAATGGTGCTGAAATAGTTGAACACACGCGGGTAGGCTATTGCTTCTGTTTTATAACAATTGGATAACTTTGGGAGTTTCAGTAAGAAACAATTTGATTCCTTCAATTGCATTAGCCTACTTTATTCCAATATTTTCGTCTTTCAGTGATATATTGCCACAGTAATACTTCACGGATCCATCCAGTTATGGTTAAGAAAAAAGTGCATGTATTGGGCTATGCGAAGAGATGGGTGAAGTGACATGCCTTACAAAGTTTAGAACAGGCAGATGGATACTAGTAACGGGCGCTGCCTAACAACCATCTAGAGGTTAAGAGCGTTTTGCGTGCCAATGCCATGACGTCGGTTGGCGGAAATAAAAAAGTAGAGGCTTTGTTGCCGGCAATACCTTTCATATATTAAGAAAAGTCGTCAAAGTTGGTGGGATGCTAAAGTTGGTGGGAAAAGAATTGGTTTGAATGGTGTGTTAGACTCATTGCAAGTCTGTAGGCCTACTGTTTAACCACATTACTTCACTCCACTAAAGTGGCTAAGGACCAAATATGGGTCTGCCCACTCATTTCTGTTTTCCATTCAGTCTACTCACCAAGCCAACTCTTGTCCTTGTCCTTTGCCTTGACTGACATGTCATTATGAAACATGAGTAAAATCCAGTGCATGATGTGTGAAATTATTTATATTGAATTGCGTATACAAATGTGTATTTCCAGACTAGTCGACAAGGCCTTACAGCGCATGGAAGTGCATGCCTCAGGACTATACACAATACATATAGTATTTTCATACAATGTGTGGAGGTACACTTTATCTTTTAAAAAAAATCACATTTACTGTTAGGTAAAATATATTTCACCCCACCAGTAATGTTCCCTCTAGAATGCGCCCTTGCGCGGCAGCGCACATTCTCCAGGTCTGCCGCGCAGAGGAAATGCCATGCCGCAGAGACGCAAGAGATTGAACTTCACTGAGTTCGCCCCATTAGTTTGCACTATATAGATCAACGTTTTTTTTCCCGTGATCGAATAAACATTGTCAGCCCCTTTTTCAATGCAACAAACCAAAAAAAATCTCACTTTGCAAGAATGAGTCTCTGATTTTGTTGTAGGCAGCAACACAATGTTGTAGGCAGAGCCAGAGCGCAACAGAGTAGAATTATATTGGCGGGGTAGCCCATGAGCGGTGAGAGCGCAGAGCTGCGCATGTGCACTTTTGTTGATATTCTTTGCTAGTTAGCGAGTTATTCGCCCAGTTATATATAAGTATAGGTCAGCAATGGGGAGTTACTGCTTCCTACAAGAGCACAAAATGTGTAGTCTACATTTCAAGCTGTCTTTGAAAATCCAGTCAGGTAAAAAGCGTATGTCTTAATTAAAAGGGGCAGTGTTTTATTTCAAGATAGGCTTGAATATGCAGAGGAGTAGCCTACATTGTCTAATTCTCTGTATGGGCATAATTCATTTTATTTTGTAAAGTGGTTTCTTGCATCATACAAGTCAATTTACAGTCACCTATTTGGCCCATGGTGTTACAGACCAAGTATCCCCTCCTCTCAGACCCTATCCCCTCCTCTCTTCTCCAGACCATTTCCGGAGACCTTCTCCCCTACCTCACCTCGCTCATCAACTCATCCTTGACCGCTGGCTACGTCCCTTCCGTCTTCAAGAGAGCGAGAGTTGCACCCCTTCTGAAAAAACCTACACTCGATCCCTCCGATGTCAACAACTACAGACCAGTATCCCTTCTTTCTTTTCTCTCCAAAACTCTTGAACGTGCCGTCCTTGGCCAGCTCTCCTGCTATCTCTCTCAGAACGACCTTCTTGATCCTAATCAGTCAGGTTTCAAGACTGGGCATTCAACTGAGACTGCTCTTCTCTGTGTCACGGAGGCTCTCCGCACTGCTAAAGCTAACTCTCTCTCCTCTGCTCTCATCCTTCTAGACCTATCTGCTGCCTTTGATACTGTGAACCATCAGATCCTCCTCTCCACCCTCTCCGAGCTGGGCATCTCCGGCGCGGCCCACGCTTGGATTGCGTCCTACCTGACAGGTCGCTCCTACCAGGTGGCGTGTCGAGAATCTGTCTCCGCACCACGTGCTCTCACCACTGGTGTCCCCCAGGGCTCTGTTCTAGGCCCTCTCCTATTCTCGCTATACACCAAGTCACTTGGCTCTGTCATATCCTCACACGGTCTCTCCTATCATTGCTATGCAGACGACACACAATTAATCTTCTCCTTTCCCCCTTCTGACAACCAGGTGGCGAATCGCATCTTTGCATGTCTGGCAGACATATCAGTGTGGATGACGGATCACCACCTCAACCTGAACCTCGGCAAGACGGAGCTGCTCTTCCTCCCGGGGAAGGACTGCCCGTTCCATGATCTCGCCATCACGGTTGACAACTCCCTTGTGTCCTCCTCCCAGAGTGCTAAGAACCTTGGCGTGATCCTGGACAACACCCTGTCGTTCTCCGCTAACATCAAGGCGGTGACCCGATCCTGTAGGTTCATGCTCTACAACATTCGCAGAGTACGACCCTGCCTCACACAGGAAGCGGCGCAGGTCCTAATCCAGGCACTTGTCATCTCCCGTCTGGATTACTGCAACTCGCTGTTGGCTGGGCTCCCTGCCTGTGCCATCAAACCCCTACAACTCATCCAGAACGCCGCAGCCCGTCTGGTGTTCAACCTTCCCAAGTTCTCTCACGTCACCCCGCTCCTCCGCTCTCTCCACTGGCTTCCAGTTGAAGCTCGCATCCGCTACAAGACCATGGTGCTTGCCTACGGAGCTGTGAGGGGAACGGCACCTCCGTACCTTCAGGCTCTGATCAGGCCCTACACCCAAACAAGGGCACTGCGTTCATCCACCTCTGGCCTGCTCGCCTCCCTACCTCTGAGGAAGCACAGTTCCCGCTCAGCCCAGTCAAAACTGTTCGCCGCTCTGGCACCCCAATGGTGGAACAAGCTCCCTCACGATGCCAGGACAGCGGAGTCAATCACCACCTTCCGGAGACACCTGAAACCCCACCTCTTTAAGGAATACCTGGGATAGGATAAAGTAATCCTTCTAACCCCCCCCCCCCCCCCCCTTTAAAAGATTTAGATGCACTATTGTAAAGTGGTTGTTCTACTGGATATTATAGGTGAATGCACCAATTTGTAAGTCGCTCTGGATAAGAGCGTCTGCTAAATGACTTAAATGTAAAATGTAAAAAAGTAAAAAGATCATTAATGAATGTCAAGCCCTTCATAATGTAAAAACGTTTTAAAAGTCTCATGCAATGTAGACCTGCACTTAACACCACATATATGCTACTGTAGGTTATATCATGGAAATGAAAATCTATTTCCAAGTGAAAATGTATGGGATTTTCTCCCTTGGTTTTGTTGTTAGGCCACATTATGCTCAGATAGCCACAATAGCTACTGTCACACACTGTAAAGGTACAGCCTCAACTGTAAACGTGCGCCGGAAGTTGCACAACATTCTCACAATGT
The DNA here is from genome assembly GCF_901001165.1 of Salmo trutta. Lineage (NCBI taxonomy): Eukaryota > Metazoa > Chordata > Actinopteri > Salmoniformes > Salmonidae > Salmo > Salmo trutta. The sequence continues at coordinate 31,422,989 of NC_042987.1, forward strand.
TCAAGTTTCTGTTCAAAAGGCCTACAATTTGCGCAATGTCTCAAAGAATTAGAGGGAACATTGCTTACTAGTATCTGCAGCCTCTGTTTTACCACTAGGCACTAGCGCTCACTGTGAAACCACATACGCAGCTTTTTAAGAGGTGTTGCCTCTCATGGAAGTGCCAAGTAAAATGTCTGCTACTATGATAAATTGTTGACATATAAAAACACCTTGTAACACACTGTGGTTTTGTATCAAATAGTGTAACAAGAGCAGCGATAACCAGTGATGTTCTTTAGTGATACTTACATGTTTCCCCTTCGTGGAAGGCTCAGCTCTTTCTGGAATTGAGAAAGAAAGATACATTAAAATGGTGACAATGGCAGTAAAGCCTTGCTTGATATCAGAGGCTGCTGAGGCACATAATAATGGCCGAAACGGAGCAAATGGAATGGCATCAAACACCTAGAAACCATGTGTTTGAACCATTCCACTAATTCCTCTCCCGTCATTACCACGCGCCCATTCTCCCCAATTAAGGTGCCACCAACCTCCTGGACTTGATATACATTCCAAACACACCCGTTACATCCCCGAGGCATGGAACCAAAGGGTTAATGATTCTTAGAAACAAAATGAAAACAACCATTAATGGAGGTTTTGATTAGTCTTTCAAAGCCCCTCCACATCGAAGATGATTCATACACAATCTGTGGCCAACGGTACAGACGGAACGACTGGCTGATTATTTATGCACACCGTATGACAGCTATGTCCCCTGCTGCTCGTTCCCCTCCTTTATGGAAATATCTCATAGCTCTGGCCTAATTGTGGATGTCTTAAGTAGGTCTTCTCATTCATAGCTGCACATTATGTATGTTGTTCTTTTTGCTTTGGTCCTGAAGCCCTTGCATATAGGCAGGCCTATGTTCATAATAATGTACACGACATGTATGCCAAAAATGCTGTGTCACAGTGTACTCTATTTTCAAAGATAAACGCAGGTTGTTTTGTTAACCAAAAGTACATCCTCAATTTGGATTTTTCACGATGCAAATCAGCAATCAAATTAAAATTGCAGGTCCATGTAAGGTGGATGAACCAATCAATGTAATATAATGAAAATAGGCATTTTGAATATGTGGACAAGCACATTTCCACCAACATCTCTTTCATAATGGATTTAGAGCAAACAATGGTCAACGGATTTAAATAGCTAAGCCTCTACCCGAGTAATTGGTTGGAATGAAAAACAACAAAACGCGTTAGGCCGTCGGGAGGGCTAGGATTGACTCAGTTACAACATACTGGCTATAAGACACATATAAGTGAACATAAAGGGATGTTTCTCTACCAATCATCCATCCCTGAATCCAATTGAGCCCAACGCCCATATCACCACAGCAACCTAGTGATGGCAATACAGCTGCGTTCCTTGAGTCACAATCATTATGGAAACGCTCTTTGTTTTTTTTGAAGGAGAATAAGACATCTATAAAACATCATGTCTGTCTGTAGAAAACAACTGTCTGTGGTTAAATGTATGTATTAACTACACTTGCGCATCCACAAGCTCGCCCTTCAGTGCCACCGCCTACTCAAACGAAGGGGCATCATTCATTCATATGTGTACAGAATGGGTCGATATTGTAGCCTATTCATGACCATTTCAAAACAATGTGGCAGTGGGACAATGCATTCGATGCGAATTTGTTTTGAGATATCCATCATTTGTGGTCACAACTGGATAGAACTACCCTTGAGGAGACCTAAAAGTGCGCCCAATGTAAACCGTTTAGTAAACAGCAATTGACAATCATTAAATATCCCTTGAAATAGAGAAAGAAGAGAAACGCATGTGTGCCCTAATGCGGGTCAATACCTGTTTGTGTAGACTATCATTAATTGTCGAATGCAACAACACAAATGCAAAGCCTGAGTGTATTATTTTAATCTTCAGTAGCTATGCTGATGTTTTATTATTATGGGGGTTCTTACCTGCAGCCCACGACGTCTCAAAATGTTTGGCTCGTCCATTGTAGAAAAATAAATTATTACAATACCGCTGACTCCCTTTTTCCAATTTCATTCAACCCATACTGCGTCCTCCTGTATCCTGCTCATCATCAATGCGACTGGATGAGAGCTGAACAAAACCGAAAATTTCGTTTAATTGTCAGGTGACCGGGCAGCGGTGAGAATTGAGAATGAATGTGCAGGGAGGGACTTCTGACAAATCGCCTATGGGTGGCAGTGGGCTGATTCATTCAGTTCGGTAACCCTAGCCTATATCATTGAGCCAATGCAACCTTTTTTCAACCCTGGCTAACTTGTTGAAAGTTTACATGGGGATTTTTCATCAGGTAAGTATATGCACTAATGACCTATTTGCAGTACATCCATTCTAATATATATATATATATATATATATATATATATATATATATATATATATATAGCCCTGTTCTGTTTTTGTGTGAACACAAGAAGCAGCCTATTGCTTATAATCCCATTCAGATGTTGTCTATCATGTTGATATATACTGAACAAAAATATAAACACAACATGCAACAAGTTACAGTTCATATAAGGAAATCAGTAGTTTGAAATAAATAAATTAGGCCCTTATCTATGGATTTCACATTACTGGGCAGGGGCACAGTCATGGGTGGGCCTGGCTCCCAAGTGGGTGGGCCTTTGCCCGTCCACTGAATGGGGAGCAAGGCCCAGTCAATCAGAATGAGTTTTTCCCCACAAAAGGGCTTCATTATAGACACAAATACTCCTCAGCTTCATCAGCTGTCCGTGTGGCTGGTCTCAGATGATCCCACAGGTGAAGAAGCCAGATGTGGAGGTCCTGGGCTAGCGTGGTTACACGTGGTCTGTGGTTGTGAGGCCGGTTGGACTTACTGCCAAATTCTCTAAAACAACATTGGAGGCTTGATTCCCCTATAACCAAATAATTGTCAGTTATAAGTTAGAGAGACCCACTAGGAAAAAAATGAACCAGCCCATCTGGCATTTGCCCGAAATGCCAGATGGCCAGTCCGTCCCTGCCTTCAGATGACCAAGAACAATGGTGCAACTCTGACAGTCAGATGGAGAAAGGGCTTGATGATCTATGGTGCCAGTCTCCAAGTGGCACCACAATGTTTTCATACAACAATGGCTGTGTCTTGTCATGCGGTGTCACACATTCATTGATGTGAACCGGTAAAATGAATCATTCCTTGTTCTCATTTTGGGCATTGTCTCTAATCCTGAGTTTAACCCAAGGTCATCTTCCTAAGTAAGCATTAATATCCCCAAAATGTTGAGCAGGAAATAATGTAGGCCTAGTATGTCTGTCATCTATAGAGGTTTCATGTCATCACAGTCATCCCTTTTCCATATCCCTTTTCATTTAACATGTATTTTTATATCTCATATCCACTTATCTTCTCTTACCATGAAATTGTTGAAATTATTTTCAGTCAAGGGGGGATTGAAAAACTATGCATCCAACTTTATCATTATGATGGTTTTGCTCGAGGCACAATATAGAATGTTTACAGCCCACTTTTTTTGTCCTCTTTTTGCTATATGCCCTTTGCATTGGGATGCGAGGCAGGTCAATTGTAAATGATCAATGATAGTTAGGAGAACTATTCAGCCATGAAAATGTGATAGAAAAATCTCTCTTTCTCTCTCCTCCTCCTACGGTTCCTCGTCCACAACAAGCCATAGCAATAGAGCAAATTGAAAGTACACCCGGTTGCCCAAAAGGATTCAACCAGATGCATGTACTGTTCTGTGATGTGGGGAGTCAACAAGGACATGTAGTACAAAAATGAAACTTGCTACAGATCTGCTAAGTTTAAATCATTCCTAAGCACAATTAAATACTTTTGATTCCAAATGAATGTAGCCCAGCTATAGTCTGTCTTAAAAATATCCACATTTTTCTTTCTATTCATCTGTAGAGGACACATTAGACCTTATACACTATCATGATTCCTATGGAGAAAGGGCTTGATGATCTATCAATAGCAACTCCAAAATGAATTCAGCCCCAGGATTCAGATGTAGAATGAAAATGCCCCTAAACACTGATCCAAGCCCAGATTGGTATTTTCTCCGCTAATGGTTCTAGTTAGGACTTGTGCCAGATCCTAGATCTGTGTGTAGGACAATTTTTACCCAGAGCATATCTACTTAAAGGGGCAATCAGCAGTTTCTACATTTTTTTTACTAATTAATGCTACTGTATGATGTACCCATTGACACTTAAAGAATATAACTTATAGATAATGCCTCATGCTTAGTTCAACGGTCGTACTCCATCAGAACCCGAAATATAATCTTGTTTTACTCCAATGTTTGTTAAAGTAAATGCAAACAAACACTATATACCCTCAAATCATGGTTAAAACTATATCCATGAATTTGAGTGGTTACATTTCTCCAGACCCATCCCTCAGCTTTTTAATGAAACGGTCAGGGATGACAGTTTGTTATTGTTTCTTCTGCCGATCGCCACTTTAAAACGCATTATATTCTCAGTGCCACTAGAGGGAGACATGCAGCCATTCTACAGTATGTCCTGTTAGGCTCCCTCACTGGAGGCTCCATCCTCACCCTGCCTCCTTGACAATCTGCCCTGAAGATCCTTTCACAGTGTGTGTGTGTGTGTGTGTGTGTGTGTGTGTGTGTGTGTGTGTGTGTGTGTGTGTGTGTGTGTGTGTGTGTGTGTGTGTGTGTGTGTGTGTGTGTGTGTGTGTGTGTGTGTGTGTGTGTGTGTGTGTGAGGATCGATGTTTACGCTCTGTCTCCTGATGGGACACCGCACAGCGTACACACGCAAACATGAGACTTGTTTGTGAATGGAGCGTGAAGCAAACCATGCAGTCCTACAGAAATACATTTCACATCTTCATAGGAAATGAATAACTCGTTTAAACGAAAGATGCCATGGGGTCAATTTATACAAATGTAGGATCTTAATTTGAGCCAGTTTGCTACATCAGGCAAATATTCGTGCAGCAACAGGAAATGTGAATTATTATGTGGATTATAATTATAATTCATTTTTGTAGGGGTTGATACAACACTCCTTCCGTGGCTTCCAACTGCTCTTAAACGCTAGTAAAACCAAATGCATGCTTTCAACCGTTCGCTGCCCGCACCCGCCCGCCCAACTAGCATCATTACAATGGATTGTTCTGACCTAGAATATGTGGACAACTACAAATACCTAGGTGTCTGGCTAAACTGTAAACTCTCGTTCCAGAATCATATTAAACATCTCCAAAATCAAATCTAGAATCAGCTTCCTACTTCGCAATAAAGCCTTCTTCACTCACGCCGCCAAACTTACCCTAGTAAAACTGACTATCCTACCGATCCTCAACTTCGGCGATGTCATCTACAAAATAGCTTCCAATACTCTACTCAGCAAACTGGATGCAGTCTATCATCACAGTGCCATCCGTTTTGTCACCAAAGCTCCATATACTACCCACCACTGCGACCTGTATGCTCTCGTTGGCTGGCCCTCGCTACATATTCGTCTCCAAACCCACTGGCTCCAGGTCATCTATAAGTCTATGCTAGGTAAAGCTCCGCCTTCTCTCAGCTCACTGGTCACGATAACAACACCCACCCGTAGCACGCGCTCCAGCAGGTATATCTCACTGGTCATCCCCAAAGCCAACACCGCGTTTCCTTCCAGTTCTCTGCTGCCAGAGAACTGAAACGAATTGCAAAAATCGCTGAAGCTGGAGACTTATATTTCCCTCACTAACTTTAAACATCAGCTATCTGAGCAGCTAACCGATCGCTGCAGCTGTACATGGTCCATTGGTAAATAGCCCAACCAATCTACCTACCTCATCCCCATATTGTTTGTATTTACTTTTCTGCTCTTTTGCACACCAGTATCTCTACTTGCACATCATCATCTGCTCATTTATCACTCCAGTGTTAATCTGCTAAATTGTAATTACTTCGCTACTATGGCCTATTTATTGCCTACCTCCTCACACCATTTGCTCACACTGTATATAGTCTTTCTTTTTTTCTGTTGTTTGTGTCGCACTGCTTTGTTTTATCTTGGCCAGGTCGCAGTTGTAAATGAGAACTTGTTCTCAACAAGCTTACCTGGTTAAATAAAGGTGAAATATATATATATATATATATAAAAAAAAAAAATTCGTAAGTAAAAATTAAGTATGAAATTTATAAGTGGAAATTACACATTTCAGAAGCCTTTTTAAATGTCAAATACACTACAAGTCTTACATTTCCTGCATTGTGGTAAAGTTTTCCTGCAACAGGATGATCAAATTAAGATCCTACATCTGTATGAAGTTGAATGTTATCTAAGTAGGGCTTAGAGTTTTTCCAGGTAAGGTCACATTGTCAGCAAAATTCAGGTCCTTCCTAATGAAACACATTTCAGGGGCAATTGGGTGAGATATTTGGGAAGAGAATGCTCACTAGCGCTTATGTTTCTTATGAATGACTATGGTTCAAACCTATTCAGATTGTAGATATTCAAGAAATGTAATAATTCATGAATTGAAAACTTAATTGAAAGCTCAATTAAATAGAATTGACCCAAAGTGACATCTTTGCTTGTGAGACCTGCATTGACATTGCTACATTGTATAAAATAATTGCTATAAAATGATAGTTATGCCATGAGCAAAAAATGTAAAATACTGATACGTTCTTATAAAACGATTCAAGCTACTCAACAATACACCTTCTAAATACATATACCAACTCTTGAAAAGAGCATGCCCAAATGTCCACCCATTCCGTAAATTAGATGGCATTGAAAATTAAGTGAAGAATGAGTGGTCACCCATATAGGCGACAGGGTTGGGATCAATGCCAATTGAAGGCAGTCAATTGAGGAAGTAAACAAAAATTACAATTAAATCATCTGAAAAAGGGCATTTATTTTCAATGACTTCTCAATAAACTGAAAAGTAGCTATTTATTTTAAAAGTTTTACATTTCTGAATTTTTAATTCAAATCACTTCCTGAATTGACTGCCCCTAATTCGAATTAAGTCCAACCCTGATAGGCTATACAACACTGTCACTTCAAACATGCTATTGCCCTTGTGGAATCCAGAATGTGATGGGAGAGGCAGTGCTCTATCATCAGTTCACAGGTGATGAAATTGTTGCAGTTTGCCATCCAGTCTCAAAAATAGAACATTTCCTTTGTAATGCTGGCAGTTGGCTTAAGGCTGATTACTCAATAGCCTGTCATGAGAAATGTTATGTCACTGTCGGTCTGCCGATGATTCATACTTGGTCACCTTTCACACACTTTTAGCCCCAAGGTGGAATTCACAGAGCACATGATTATTTCATCATGTCAGTGACTGTTAGAAAAAAAGGTGCTATCTAGAACTTAAAAGGGTTATTCGGCTATCCCCATAGGAGAACCCTTTGAAGAACCCTTTTGGTTCCAGGTAGAACCCTTTTGGCTTCCAGGTAGAACCCTCTCCACAGATCCATCCACTATAATGAATGATTACAGGATATACAGTAGTGTACGTCATTTACTTGACAAATGATGCGTCAGTATAAGCTAAATAAATATACACCACTAAAGGACACCAATAAGAAGAAGAGACTTTCTTCAGGTAGCCTGTTGGTTAGAGCATTGTGCCAGATTGAATCCCCGAGCTGACAAGGTAAAAGTCTGTCGTTCTGCCCCTGAACAAGGCAGTTAACCCACTGTTCCCCGGTAACCCGTCATTGTAAATAAGCATTTGTTCTTAACTGACTTGCCTAGTTAAATAAAGGTTACATTTAAAAAAAATAAAACAACATTTGGCCAAGAAACACGAGTAATGGACATTAGACCGATGGAAATCTGTACTTTGGTCTGATGAGTCCAAATTTGGGATTTTTGGTTCCAACCGCCGTGTCTTTGTGAGGAGGAGGTGTGATGGTGTGGGGGTGCTTTGCTTTGTGATTTATTTAGAATTCAAGGCCCACTTAACCAGCATGGCTACCACAGCATTCTGCAGCGATACGCCATCCCATCTGGTTTGCGATCAGTGGGACTATCATTTGTTTTTCAACAGGACAATAACACAAAATACACCTCCAGGCTGTGTAAGGGCTATTTGACCAAGAAGGAGAGTGATGGAGTGCTGCATCAGATGACCTGGCCTCCACAATCACCCGACCTCAAACCAATTGAGATGGTTTGGGATGAGTAGGAACGCAGAGTGAAGGAAAAGCAGCCAACAAGTGCTCAGCATATGTGGGAACTCCTTCAAGACTGTTGGAAAAGCATTCCTTATGATGCTGGTTGAGAGAATGCCAAGAGTGTGCAAAGCTGTCATCAAGGAAAAGGGTGGCTACTTTGAAGAATTTAAAATATATTTCTATTTTATTCTAAAATGGATCGAATTGTTTTTTTCCTCTTCAATCTACAGACAATACCCCATAATTACAAAGCAAAAACAGATAAAAAATAATAATAATAAAATATCACATTTACATAAGTATTCAGACCCTTTACTCAGTACTTTGCTGAAGCACTGTTAGCAGTGATTAAAGCCTCGAGTCTTCTCTGGAATGACGCTACAAGGTTGGCACACCTGTATTTGGGGAGTTTCTCCCTTCTCTGCACATCCTCTCAAGCTTTGCCGGTTTGGATGGGGAACATCACTGCACAGTTATTTTCAGGTCTCTCCAGAGATGTTCGATCTGGTTCAAGTCCGGGCTCTGACTGGGCCACTCAAGGACATTCAGAGACTTGCCCCAAAGCCACTTCTGTGTTGTCTTGGCTGTGTGCTTAGGGTCGTTGTCCTGTTGGAAGGTAAACCTTCGCCCCAGTCTGAGGTCCTGAGAGCTCTGGAGCAGGTTTTCATCAAGGATCTCTGTACTTTGCTCCGTTCATCTTTCCCTCGATCCTGACTAGTCACCCAGTCCCTGCCTCCGAAAAACATCCCCACAGCATGATGCTGCCACCACCATGCTTCACCGTAGGAATGGTGGCAGGTTTCCTCCTGACGTGAAGCTTGGCATTCATGCCAAAGAGTTCAATCCAGAGAATCTTGTTTCTCATGGTCTGAGAATCCTTTAGGTGCCTTTTCGCAGCTCCAATTGGGCTGTCATGTGGTTTTTACCGATTGCTCAGTTTGGCCAGCCACTGTTCTTGGGGACCTTCAATGCTGCAGACATTTTTTGGTACCCTTCACCAGATCTGTGCCTTGACACAATCCTGTCTCGGAGCTCTACGGACAATTCCTTCGACCTCATGGCTTAGTTTTTGCTCTAACCTGCACTGTCAACTGTGGGACCTTATAGACAGGTGTGTGCCATTCCAAATCATGTCCAATCAATTTAATTTACCACAGGTGATTTACCAATCAAGTTGTAGAAACATCTCAAGGATGATCAATGGAAACAGGATGCACCTGAGCTCAATTTCGAGTCTCATAGCAAAGGGTCTGAATACTTATGTAAATAAGGTATTTCTGTTTTTTTATTTTTAATAAATTTGCAAAAAATATCTACAAACCCATTTTCACTTTGTCATTATGGGGTATTGTATGTAGATTGATGAGGGGGAAAAAAATATTTAATCATTTTTAGAATAAGGCTGTAACCTAACAAAATGTGGAGAAAGGGAAAGGGTCTGAATACTTTCCGAATGCACTGTATATACAAATACATATACATTTAAATCCTTTACATAATGATGACAATACATACAGTATAATGCGGAAGGAGTGCTCACCTGACAGCGGAGAGGTGTGGCCATGCAGGAGCTGTATATATGAAAGCATGTCTGGAATTTCATTCATAACATTGACATCTCCTCTGAGAACAAACCTACCATGCCTAGCTCAGTCACACAGTGCTTTCTCTTCTCTCGGGTGGTCCTCCTCTTCAGCCTCTGTCAGGGGGAGGGCCGGCCCCGCCTCACCCAAGAAGGTACACCCCACCTGGGGCAGGAGGAGAACCAGAGGGCCTTGGTCTTGGAGGCAGTGAAGACAGGGATCCTGAGCTCCATGGGGATGGAGAGGGAGGCCAGGCCCAGGGAAATGGCTTCAGAAGAGGAGCTGATGAGGATGCATAGGCTCTACAGGGAAACACTGAGGCAGCTGAGAAGGAGCTCCAGTCAGGAGGGGGAAACCCAGCATTCCCCAAGGAGGGCATCCACTGTGCTTCATCCAGCCATTGGTGGGTCCTTACTTAAAGACACATCGCTACTGTACTGGTTTCTACCACAATACAGGACCTGACTGTTGACATTCAAGCTTTAGATAGTGATTTGACTGCATGGAATTTTGCCTTTATGCAAAGTGTATAAATAACTTATAGAAAAGGTCTGAGCTTTGTAAAAGGTGTGTACCTGTGTACCGAAACATTCTCCCACGTTTGTGATTTCAAGAAGAATTCAAATTCGCTTTTATGACAAAACTAACGAAAAGCCTTCAAACACATTTTTTAAATTAATCTTAATGTACCTGTGAGTGTTTTCTGAAACCATATGTTGTGAGAATGAGTGAGTCATGCTCTGAGGAGCAATTTTGTCTTAAAGGGCTTCATTTTTGTGTGCACTCCCGACAAAAGCCTACCATTAACATTTGGTCTTAGCAAAGGCTTGATAGTAACACAGTACCTCTTCTCCAAAGCTTTGTTTTAAATCGTTTGACGTCACTTTCTTTTTTTGACAAGACACATCTGTTACAACTCTTAAAAGCACAACCTATTCAAACCATGACAGTAATTCTAAGAACTTGAGCATTTGTGTAACAACCCTCTTTTCACCTCTTTCAGTGGAGCCTCTCAAAGTGCTTTGGCGTGATGAGGAACATCCATCAGATGTGCTTTGGTACAGAGCTGTATTCCACAAGAACCCAAACATCAGGAAGGAGCTCACTTTGGCCCGGGCTGAGCTGAAGCTCTACAGACAGCTGTTGGATGGTTCTAAAGCTGCCGAGCCCACGATTAGGGATGAGGTTCATGTGAAGATCTATGAGACGAAACCGCTGAACTCTTCTCTATTGATTCACCCAGAGAGCCTTGTTCAGACGGTCGCTGCAAGAACTGGTGATTTGACTTTGGACATCAGAACTGTGGTTGGTAAGTGGAGTGGGAGGTCGAACGGCCACTCTCTGGTTGTGGAAGTAGAACTGGCCTTAGAAGAGGGAACTGATCCCAAGAGGACCCCTCAGATGGTCCTGGAGGTAGACCTTGTAGAACCTAGATCAGCAGGCAGAAGAAGACGGACTCGGTCCAACAAAGAGGACAACTGTGACGAAGACGGTCGATGCTGCCGAAAATCCATTAATGTGTCCTTCAAGGAGATTGGCTGGTCAGACTGGGTCGTGGCCCCCGCTGGTTACAACATGCATTTCTGCGACGGCTCCTGTCCACACAACTACAAGCCAGCCAGCATGCACGCGCAGGCAAAGTCTCGTCTTCACCACATCAACAAGGGAGCAACACCTCACCCCTGTTGCGTGCCGGCAGCCTACGAGCCTGTGATCCTCATGCACTATGACAGTTGGGGAAAGTTGAAGCTCACACCCTACAATGACTTGATTGTCAGCAAATGCCACTGTGCTTGAGTCCTTCGGGGCAAGCCCAGGCAAGGATAAAAAAGAGTCAGAACAAACCTTTTCCTTTAGTGCTACATACTGAAATAGAATGGATAATGTTTTCAAAGGACGTAAGAAAATAACATATGTCATGCTCAATTAGTGACATTACTAGTGTTCTTTTCAACAGCTAAGCAAACAAAAATACCCAACATTATCCATCACCTATGGATTTTGAGAGAAGTTACTGTGGAGCGATGACTGAAATGTACTATTTTATTTGGAAGATAAACTTTGTTAATCTCATGTGGCCCATAATATCATATTCTTCCAAGACTATGTAACAAATTATATTATTTATTGTAATTTATTTAACAGGGTCTAAAACTTATTTGTATTGTTTGTAGTGTAGTTTTCAATGTTACACTATTTAGCTTGATCCTTACATCACTGTAAATATGTATTCAATTGAATGTAATGCTATGTATCGTATTATTTCAAAACATTTTGGAAGTTTGTCTGGAAAAAAACGTATTTTTAAAATGTCAGTTACTGTAGTGTGGATATTACACCTACTGTTTGGTGGATTGTTGTGCCTGAATGCATATGTGCACAGACTTTACAACAAATATTTTTTACTCACAAATTATGTTTACCCCATGTGTTTAATTCCTTAGCAACAGTAAAAGAACTTGAAATTATTGTGCTTTACAGAAAACCATCTAGATAATATTTCAAAGTTAGGGTGTGCTGTAAAAGATATGATAGCCAATATCTTGCAGCTGTAGCTTTAAACCATTTATACAGTGGCTTTGACCAAAGACTGAATGACCTACGGGACAAATGAACTAAGTATTTGATTTTGCATAACAGTAAGAATAGCACACAGAACACATTACGACATGAATTGTAAACTCAGCACCATGAACAGATATCATATCTCTAAACAATAAATACAATTTATTTTAATGTAATTTAATGTGAAAGGAATGTGAAAGGCAATACTGTATCTCGATAACCACAATGAAATATTATACAGATAAGTTTGGATAAATAAAGAGAACAAATAATGCTAAAGATACTGTTTGATAATTATAAGCATCATATCTCATTTTTTATCAACGACAAAGATAACAAACAATAAACAGGTAGCGGGCAACTTAACCTGATGGTTTTTCTATCAAACAACTTAATAAACAACAATCATTCAACAAAACAACTCAATATATAACACAATTGTTTTGGGATATAACCCAACATTTTGGTGTGTAGAAGGCCTATTTTGTAAATTGTGAGAGAGATTTTAATATGAAAGTCAGAGGATAGCCCATTTGAAAATACATTTTACAGTGTATATATACACAGATTTGAATATAAACATATAAATATAAACATTTACAAATACAGTACAAATGTGTATTTGCATATGTTTATTAAAATATTTTATATACTGATATAATTGCAAATTGTGTATTCTAAAGCGTTAACACATTTTGGGAAGCATACATCATTGGAGGCTCCTCAGAGGAGGGAGGGGAGGGCCATCCTCCTCAGTGAATTTCATAAAAATAAAATGGCGAAACATGAAAAAAGTTCGCTTTTTTAGATAAAACTATACTAAATATTCACGTCACCAAATAATTGATGAAGGTCTACAGTAGCCTCAACAGCACTCTGTAGGGCAGCACCATGGTGAAGCCAGAGGACAGCTCGTTTCCGTCCTCTGGGTACATTGACTTCAATACAAAACCTAGGAGGCTCATGGTTCCATAGACTCACACAGTAATTATGACAACTTCCCGGAGGACGTCCTCCAACCTATCAGAGCTCTAATCTAGTACTGAAAGCATAAGCTGTAGCTAGCTAGCACTAAAGTGCATAAAATGTGATGAGTAGTTGACTCAAAGAGAGAGAAATACAATATATGAACAGTTTAACATTTTTTTATTTATTTATAAATGAAGGAGAAGCAAGTGAGAGAGGGAGAGAGAGAGAACTAGCTAGCTATATTTCATATTTTGTTTTCACTTTCACTTTCTCTTGGCTAGAGAATGTAGCTAGCTAGTTTAGCCTACTCAAACATCTGTCTCAAACAGAAAGGGATGCTATGTTAGCTAGCTGGCTATGGCTATCCAACACTGTAACTCTTCCAAGTCAAGGTAAACTTTTGATTTTATACATTTATTGCCACCAGTGTAACTGTGTACTGCATGATTGTAGCAGGTTTACTAACACGTTAGTTCTAGTAGCTATGTTGAATAGCTATGACGTTAGATAACATGGTGACATTAATGATGTAGGCTGTGTGTAGCGATTAGTGGTTATGATATGAAGGTTTGACTTGGAAAGGTTTTTCCACCTGGTTACAGACAGCTGATGTGTTGTGCACTGAAATCCACAAGCGAAGGGAAAAGGTGAGAGGAGGAAAGCATGTAGATGCGAGAAGGAATTATACAACAAGCAAAATGATCATGCTGTGATCAGGGGTGTATTCATTCCGCCGATTCTGTTGAAAAACGTTTCACAAATGGAAGCAAACGGAATTAAATGGGGATAAACATACCTGAATTTGTACAATCGAGACTCTCATTTGCAACTGTTGGATTAATGATTACACTCTAGATCAGCTAGATGCAGGTAAGAGTGCACAAGGTGGTATTGAATATGTCACTGTCTGTCACCTTTTCTCTCGACCTGTGCTCCTACGTTATGAACTATCATTCTTAGGCTAAGTTTTAGCAACCTCATGATAGGTATATGGAAAATGTGAGAATCATATAGTAGCCTAAACCTATCAATGTAATATTGAGCTGGGTGAATGGACTATCAATGACACTCATCCAATATGCTATAATAGAAATAAGGCAATGCTCATTAAAAAAAAGTGACCTCCCTCATCTTAAACGTCACTGACCGCCAATGGCATAGAGTACTATGTACTGAGTTCACATGTCCAGTACTTCAGTAGATTGATGAGGGGTGTGACATAAGTGTCCGGGAAGTTGAATATAAGTAAGTCATCAATCTCCGGACATATACAAATATTGACAAATATTGCCGTCTTCATTTGGTAAAAGTACAGCTAATGTACACCAGGAAATTCCCCAAGTTCTTTGTTCATGCTTACTAAAAGTCCATCCTCTATTTCACCACAGCCAAGACCTGATATTAACACCCTCAATCTTACGTTTTGAAAGGTCTTGTTACCACCCAATGTATACAATTTGCAGGGAATGAAAATCTGAATCAGTCTTCATCATTGTGCAAACTTGGGTGGGTGGCGTTGGATGTTGAGTGTGGTTAGTCAGGAGGCAGTGTTATAACGGGCTTTGAAATTAAGCTGTTTTTAACATTCACTCTCTTTCAGATGTACTCACTGTGGCGTGATAAATCTGAAAGGTATCCCATTACAAACTACAGTACCAGTCAAAAGTTTGGACACACCTATTTATTCAATGGTTTTTCTTTATTTGTAGTATTTTCTACATTGTAGAATAGTAATTTTCTACATTGTAGAATAATAGTAGACATCAAAACTATGAAAAAACACATATCGAATCATGTAGTAACAAAAGTGTTAAACAAATCAAAATATATTTTATATTTGAGATTCTTCAAAGTAGCCTCCATTTGCCTTGATGACAGCTTGCACACTCTTGGCATCCTCTCAACCAGCTTCATGAGGTTGTCACCTGGAATGCATTTCAATTAGCAGGTGTGCCTTGTTAAAAGTTAATTTGTGGACATTTCTTTCCTTCTTAATGCGTTTGAGCCAATCAGTTGTGTTGTGACAAGGTAGGGTGGGTATAAAAAGGATAGCCCTATTAGGTAAAAGATAAAGTCCATATTATGGCAAGAACAGGTCAAACAAGCAAAGAGAAACAACAGTCCATTATTACTTTAAGACATGAAGGTCAGTCAATCCAGAACATTTCAAGAACCTTGAAAGTTTCTTCAAGTGCAATCGCAAAAACCATCAAGCGCTATGATGAAACTGGCTCTCATGAGGACCGCCACAGGAATGGAAGACCCAGAGTTCCTTCTGCTGCAGAGGATAAGTTCATTAGAATAACTGCAGCTCAGATTGCAGCCCAAATAAATGCTTCACAGAGTTCAAGTAACAGACACATCTAAACATCAACTGTTCAGAGGAGACTACGTGAATCAGGCCTTCATGGTCGAATTGCTGCAAAGAAACCACTACTAAAGGACACCAATAGAAAGAAGAGAAACACAAGGAATGGATATTAGACTGGTGGAAATCTGTCCTTTGGTCTGATGAGTCGAAATTTGAGATTTTTGGTTCCAACCGCTGTGTCTTTGTGAGACTCAGAGTAGGTGAACGGATGCTCTCCATGTGTGGTTCCCACTGTGAAGCATGGAGGAGGTGTCTGGTTTGCGATCAGTGGGACTATCATTTCTTTTTCAACAGGACAATGAGCCAACACACCTCCAGGCTTTGTAAGGGCTATTTGACCAAGAAGGAGAGTGATGGAGTGCTGCATCAGATGACCTGGCCTCCACAATCCCCCGACCTCAACCAAATTGAGATTGTTTGGGATGAGTTGGAATGCAGAGTGAAGGAAAAGCAGCCAACAGTGCTCAGCATATGTGGGAACTCCTTCAAGACTGTTGGAAAAGCATTCCAGGTGAAGCTGGTTGAGAGAATGCCAAGAGTGTGCAAAGCTGTCATTAAGGCAAAGGGTGGCTACTTCGAAGAATCTCAAATATATTTTGGGGTTACTACATGATTCCATATGTGTTATTTCATAGTTTTGATGTCTTCACTATTATTCTACAATGTAGAAAATAGTAAAAATAAAGAAAAACACTTGAATGAATAGGTGTGTCCAAACTTTTGACTGGTACTGTAGGTCAAAGTGATTTTTGCTTCCTTTCTACGTGTCTCCTTTAAAACATTAATGAAACACTATACTACTCACACAAAGTTCACTGCTGGAACTTTTCCAACACACAGGGAGACTCAATCTTAAATGTTTTTGGGCCATTTCTTCAGTTTGAGCATCGCTTCCTCATTTTCAATGCTTTTGCTATTCCTCAGCATTTGACTACCTAAAGTTTTAGATCCTCATTAAAACCTATCATGGTTGAAACACTGCCGAAGATACTTTTGGGGTCCCCCAGGGGTATTTTCTTGATTAGTCTACATTAATGTCTGTTGCATGAACCAGCGTTGAAAAACAGACGTTTCCTGATAATACTGTGCATATAAAAGACAGCAGATAACAACGAGCAGACATTAACTTTGCATTGCTATTTATTTTTCTGGTTAGCTCCTGTCTTTTCTATCCTGAGTTCACAATTCTACTAATTCAGCTCTTATCAGCTTGGTCCCTCTTCAACCTTCCTGAACTTTGGTTGGTTTTGCTATCAGTCAGCTGAGCATTTAGACATAATGTAGCTGGGCCCTATCCTATCAGAACCTGTTACTGGGTCAACGGGTAAAACAAATAACATTTCCCTTGCGTTGCGAGACATCATGTTTGAACAATCACACTGACTAGCTTCTCTTCATCCCCAATGACCAAACGTCATTTCATTAATCAAGCATGTAAATATGCATTCTCTCAGTGCAGGAGGAATGTTATTTATTGCTCGTCCCCAGACAACCAGTCCGCTCAACAGATGACTTCACTTCACACTATTTGATAACCTATGGTCAGATTCAAAAAGGGCATCCCCCTGTCTTCTACTGACTGTTTCTATTTTATGAGAAAGGAGACGCTGAAATCAAAGCCATCAGCAACTCTCTAAGTGACTGTAAGTTAATTATGATGAGGGATACCTGGAGAAAATCTGACCTCTCTGAAAGGAAAATGGATGGCCCTCCCTTCAGTAATATATATTTTTACCTGACCCTCCCTGAACACTTGGAAAAAAACAAGTGATCCTTCCCTATACCCAGAATAATAATTCAAACATAAAGTGGATAGCAGAGAGCCTGTCTACCGTTTAACCTCACTCCTAGGACAGAGCAGAGCCTTAGATATGCAGTTTTAGAAGCTGTTTTAGAATCTGATAAGATAAATTAACAAACCAGGCATGCTTAGCTCACTGCATGATACTCAAAACCAAAGACTGGCCAAACTCGTATTTAAAAAGAAATGACTAAGGCATTTTTCGTTTCATTTATACAACCTCAATGCAAACTGTATAGGCATGTTGTTGAAATGCTGAGCGCTCCTGCCAGCCTGTAGCGTGTCACAAATGCTTCACAATGAATTTTTTAAATGGCGGGCTATACAACAGTGTTGTGTTTGAGACAACCTAAAGCGAGACTGATTCAAGACCAAGACCAGAGCAAATCGAGTCCGAGTCAAGACCAAGACGGGGGTGGGGGTGGGGGGCGAGACAGAGTCAAGACCGAGACCAGAAAAATGCGAGTCCAATTCAAGACCATGATGTAATTTTATCAAATCACTCCCACAATAAGAGTTCTAAATGTCCAGTATTTCTGTGTTCATATTTCAGAACAACATATGGATTCTTTAGACATTCAGAACAGAAAAAAATGCATGCTGAGGGAAAATAGAGCCACTCTACAAAATATTACTAACCCAAACACAGTGGGGAACAATGGGCCTTTACGCATTCATAGAAGGGCTTGGGATTTATAAAATAATAATTATAATTATAATAATATTATTTTCAATGATGTTCTGATTTAATCTCTTCTGTTTTTGTTGGAAAGGAAAGGGTTAACACTGAAGAGAAAAAAAATCCAATCAGGATTTTTCTTTGCTGGTCTCTGCGGAGATAAATCGAGTTAGCTAATTCAGCCATTGGCTAGGCCATCAGAAGCTAAATAAAGGCATCTGCCATTCAACTGTATCAGGGCAACATTTTGGGGCGACAGTGGAATCATCCAATCATATTTTGACTTAAAGAGAAGGGACAGTTTTTACAAAAACGTATGGGAACTTCTTCCTTCTTGAAGGCCAACAGGTCACTCAGCAATAGCGAGCAGTAGGTTTCCTATGATCTAACTAGCTGGCTTTTGTTGTCGGCTAGATTGCAGCGGCTGCAGCAGGTGTTATCAAAGAGGATATTGGTTCTAATTTGTTAGCTTCTCCCTTTTGAAGAATAACTTTCAACAAGAAGTTCAGTTTCAAATTATCATCATGGGTGTTTTATTGCAGTGCGCTAGCTGTTGTTAACCATCTCTTCAAAAATAACTTGTATGTGAAACATTGTTGCATTTAAAGTGCAACTGACAGCATTTTAGCAACATTAAATCTTATTCAAATCTGTTCATTTACACCCCCAGGAGGAATATGGCACTTTAAAAAATATATATTCTGACAAGCAACCACTTAGATACAGTAGTGGAAAGAATATCCAATTGTCATACTTGATTAAAAGTACAGATACCTTAATAGAAAATGACTCAAATAGAAGGGAAAGTCAACCAGTAAAATAGTACTTGTGTAAAAGTCTAAAAGTATTTGGTTTTAAATATACTTCTGAATCAAAAGTACATTTAATTGCTAAAATGTACTTAAGTATCAAAAGTAAAATTAAAAGTATAAATCATTTCAAATTCCTTATATTAAGCAAACCAGACGGCACAATTCTCTTGTGTTTTTTATTGACAGATAGCCAGGGGCACACTCCAACACTCAGACATAATTTACAAACAAAGCATGTTGTGTTTAGTGAATCCGCCAGATCAGGCAGTAGGGATGACCAGGGATGTTCTCTTGATTAGTGCGTGAATTGGACCAACTTCCTGTCCTGCTAAGCATTTAAAATGTAACGAGTACTTTTGGGTGTCAGGGAAAATGTATGGAGTAAAAAGTACATCATTTTCTTTAGGAATGTAGTGAAGTAAAAGTTGTCAAAAATATAAATAGCAAAGTAATGTACAGATACCCCAAAAACTACTTAAGTAGTACTTTAAAGTATTTTTACTTAAGTACTTTACACCACTGCTTAGATCTGGTCATTTCCACTTTTTCAAAAATTCTTAGAATGTTTGGGAATTACTAAGGCATTTGTGAAAATTCTCTAGCAAAGCGGCCGTTACACTGCAGTAAATAGAACAGAATAAAAACATCTGTCTTGTCCAGGAACGGAGTCTTCACAGACCGGTGCGGTATAGCCGATCAGAGCTACAGTAGGCCTTTATACAAACAAGCCATTTGTCACACGGGCCTGTCATCATTCACTTTGAACTGGACTGTGTGTTTACAGGCAGTTGCAACAGTGTGACTTTAGATCATTAGAACACATTCACCAAAAGCCACAAAATACACCTGAATGGATTTTTGATAATATGTAAACACCACGGAAGTCCTCTTACATATGGGAACTTTACAGTCTTATTGATGTAACAACCATGAAAAGGTAGACTCCCTCGGTTATGCACATCAACAAGATGGGGAATTGTAGCCTCCTCGTCCTTTGAGTTTTCCTATAGATTTTTCAGATTTTCACTCTCAAAATATCACTTTTTAAAAATAAAACAAATACAAAAATGTGATGGTCTAAGTCCACAACAATGCTTAAACCACATCAATCTGATTGGGTGGGCCTGTCAGGGCCCGGCTCCCCAGTGGGTGGGCCTCTGTCCAACCAGGCCCATCCATGTCTACGCCCCTGATGCAAACAGTACATGATGACAATTGAGCATCACAAATAGCCAACTAACCAACACTGTGGACTAAACTTTTTCAAGACCTGGTTTGCATACCCGTTGTTGCCTTAGTTAGCATTTACTGGCTGATATCATAAGTTGAAATGTTTTTCCTACCCTACCGCTACCGATGTCATTCTTCTGTGAGCTGCTCCATGCCAAAACCAGCTGAGAGCTGCACACTCTTGCTGCCTGCAGATGATATTCAGCTGAAACTAGGTTATGTGTGTGGCTGCTTTGTGCATGGTTTCCCTATTGTACTACATAATTGATAAGTCGTATACCTCCACTACACTACTTCGATACGCATCAGTAGGGATTAAGAAGTGAGTATACTGTACGCAATGCCCACTGAAAAAACAATCATATACCTTCATCGATACCACAAAACAAAAACAGACAAATAAAGCTTTTTACTCCAATTTGGCGACCCTCATAAAATCCGACATAGCACAAGTATTCCAAAGTATTATGTGAAAACAAGCATAAAAAACAGCATTGGCATTAATAAAAAAAACAAAACAACAAGGCTACTATTATATTGTAATTATTTAGGTGACAACCTGGTTGATTAACAAGATTGGGTTGTTAACACATTTGTTTTTAAATTAAGAAATGTGGGACACAAAAAAAGGCAGTGTAGAACAACAACCCCATCATGCATTGCTCCAATAACTTTCAAAAGATTGTTCCTAAGTTTGTCCCCCAAAAATGTATTTTCCTATGAATGAAGTCGCACAAAAATGTGTGTATTTTCCTATTAATTAAGTCGCACAAAAAACGTGTGTCTTTTCACACAAATTAAGCCACACAATAACACACAAAATCTGCTGAAATACTATTTGTACATATTTGCATGAATTGAGTGTGAGATTGTGTTGGGTTTATACCTGAGTATACCCTCCACTACACTACTGGACCTTTGTGTTTTTACAAAAGTTCATTGGTATTACGGTTGCTGTCCTTTCAGAATCACAAACCTGTCACAAACTGAAGGCCTATAGGTTCACCAGTGTGCAAACATGTCTATAATAGATAAGGCTGTTAAGATATTAATGTTCCGAGAAAGGAGTGTATATATTTGGCCTATGGAAGTGGTTTTGTGCCCTGACTGAATCAGGGTTGCCAGGTACAAGGCCTGAAAACTAGCCCAAATAATTTTTTGCAGCAAAAGAGGACTTGCCACATTTATCCAATAAACACTTTTTCCATAACGTTATCGAGTGAATTAAGAAGGAATATTGACTTAATTTTTTACGACGTAGACTAAGAAGCAACATTTGGTTTTCCATTAAAATAATAATTATTGCGAGTTTAAGAATATATCGCAAGAGAAAAGATAAATCGCCCTTATTAAACTCTCCAGATAATTTTCCCTCAATGGATGTCGATTTAACTTGTTTTGACTGCTATGATTAAGCAAGAAAGCCCAATCTGGTGTGGGCCATGGCCAATTTACCACGGCTAATGACTGTTCTTAGGACATATCCCTTAGTCGTTGTATATTGACCATATACCACAAAGAACAGCCCTTAGCCATGGTATATTGGCCATACCTCCTTGGGCTTTATTGCTTAATCATAGCAGTCAAAACAAGTTTTTTGTCATTCCTGTGGTACACATCTGATATACCATGGCTTTCAACCAATCAACATTCAGGGCTCAAACCACCCAGTTTATAATTGTAGCATGTGCATAACTATAGATAAATCCGAAAGGAGAGTTTGAGTGATGAAAGTTGGACAGAGGATCTTCAAATCTCTGCGCAAGAAACACTTGGATGAACTTTAAAAAAAAAAATGTTAGGCTATTTTCTGTCAATTGTGCCTTCATTGTGTGCCAGATGTTAAGACTACAAACCATTATAAATGGTCTATTTGCGAGATTGACTTGTTATTTCAATAGGCATAGGCTAATGACTAAAATCTGGGTTTATAATTGCAATTAAACTTTGCCGTGGCTTACTGAGATAGATGCAGGTAGTCTATAGCCCCTGATAGGCCAACATGCCAACATATCATTTCAGGGAAAAGTCCACAATGAAACTGACATTAAATGTGGAGAATGATACATTTGCTCCAGGTAGGCTACATAAGTGACACAAATAGGTTTGCAATGACACCAGTAATATACTCATTTCAACATATTTATTGTTTCAAATGGAAGGCCACAGTAGCCTAAAATGGAATAGAACTGAATAGCCCACTGGATGGCCAACAGATGCAGATGTAGCCTATCATTCTCCACATTTAATGTCATTTTCACTGTGGACTTTTTCCCATAACAGAAGCACGCGAGGGAGTTCCATAACTTCCATTTCAAATTTCAACTCGCACAGCGCTCCAGACCCTGGAACTGAGCATGAGTAAAACCCTTCGCTTGATATGGTTAACCATGAGAAAAGTTGACATTAGAATGCAGTTTACTTTAAACCACCTCTGATCAAACTTATCTAAACAGCGCTAGTGGCCTAAAGTCCTTTTCCAATGCTTTGTTGCTGTTCTGGCGCGTTAATATATGTTTTATGGAAAAAGTGTGCCTCCATAATGACCAATCTAAATAGCCTACCTACAACTTGTAAAAAGTGGTCACAAAGTGCACTGGTGCTGCTCTGTCTCTGTGACTCAGCTTCCTCTGCTGCAGCACTCTGTCAACCAGTACTCTCAACGCACACACGCACCCCTCCGGCCCTCTCCCTCTCCCCCATTCATATGCTCACTCACTGACTCACTCACTCAGTTACAGCCTGCTCACTGCCTGAAAGTCAGAGGCAGCAGGTCACAGTGAAATAAATGTATATATTTTTAAGAGAAATGCCATGGCGGTCACGTGTGGCTCAGTTGGTAGAGCATGGTGTTTGCAACGCCAGGGTTGTGGGTTCAATTCCCACGGGGGACCAGTACGGGGGGGGAATGTATGAAATGTATGCATTCAGTACTGTAAGTTGCTCTGGATAAGAGTGTCTGCTAAATGACTAAAATGTAAAAAAAAAAAAAAAATGTAATGTAAAATGGTGCAGTTTAGAAGTACCGCCAAAAATCTGCCACCCATGACCAATACATTTTCCCCCGCAACATTGTTTTCAAAGTTTCCAAATTTGGCAAGAAAACCACAAAATTGCAACACTGGACTGAATGGAAGCTGATAATTAGGAGTTTTTTACTCCGTTGGTCTAGGCAAGAAATGATGAGTCCTCACTGTCCGAGACCGAGTCAAGACCGAGTCCAAATGTATCAGATACCGAGACAACACGAGACACTCAATATGTGGTCTCGAGACCGTACTCGAGACCGGTCAACAAGACTGCTATACAGGGCCTTCAGAAAGTCTTCACACCCCTTGACTTTTTCCACATTTACTTTTTCCACATTACAGCCTGAATTTAAAATGGATGAAGACTTTTTGTCACTACACACAATACCCCATAATGGGGGGAAGAAGCCTTGGACTCGCCTCCTGAAGTGGCAGTGTACACAGCACAGCCAATCTTTTAGGCAACACGCCCCTCCGGGTAACAATTGGGAAAATGTCGACTTCTCCCTAACTACAGAGTGAAAAAGTTCACTGTAAAAATGTTTTACATTTTGGCCTAAACTGCTACGTATATTTAAATTTTCCCAAAACAGTTGTTGCCCTGTACTGAACCTAGCAGGCACTTACTAAAATATGTACAATAACATAACATACTTTTTAGTCTGTAAAACAAAGCAAAAGATTCTAATTAAGACAAATGTTTTTGTCAATATGGCCAAGTTCCTTCAGAGGTGGATAAAGCATAAAAGCCACCAGAACATATTGGCTCCTTTGATTCCTCTTCCTGTCCTACAAAAATATGACTCCGTTTGGATTTGAATAGGGTCATCTTTATGGCTGTAACTATAAAACGTCTGGCATTATATAAATATCTTCCTCCTCAGTGTCAGGAGGCAGTATGGCCAGGCTACAGGACATGTCGTTGCTGTAAATTGCGTCATCGGGTAAATCACACTGCAGATATACGTCCTCAGGTTCAACGGGTGACCTGGAGAGACAGGTAGACATGGGCCAACATCAGAACATGCTTCCCCGCACAGTTATGCCACAACAAACATGGCCTATGTGTGCTCACTGTTGTGTGGTCAACATTTGTCAACTCTGTTAAAAGTCCATTGTTGAGTCATTGATACACAGTAGGATTTATACAATTCAATTGTGAAAATTAAAGAATTAAATCTTGGAAATGAACAGTTTGCAAAAGGCAAAGACAAACTCAGATTTTCCTCAATATAATGACCTAATTAACTTCCAGTGCACTTTGTTTGAACATTTCAACCCAAACTAATCATCATCATGTAGCCTACCTGTTCATGTTGATGGTTGTTTTGTTGGAGTCAGTGAAGTTCTCGTAGATAGGGCTAGGATCAGCGGGTGGTGGTCTGACCATGGCCGAGTATTGGGAACCCTCAAGCTGACATGTGTTGACCTCTGTGCTCTTGAGTTGATCTAACTGCCCCATATTCCTCAATTTACTGCGCTTGGTATAGATCAGTGCAATCACTACTCCCAGAACTATGAAGAACAGAGGAAGACCCACAGCATATCCCACAGAAGAACTTAAAGAAGCTGAGTCTAGGTAGTTTGTGGTAGAGTATGCAGGGAGAAGAGTTGTACTAGACAACATGACCTGTGAACGAAAAAATTCATTATTGGATGACAGCAGTTTGGCGTGTTGAAAAGAAGGGTAGCCTACTATGCATTAACAGTCTGGTATTTAAGGCATTCAATAAATTATGTCATTAACTAAACTAACCAAACCCAGGTCATCATTGCAAAATAATCTCAATAACCTATGAGCTAAATAAACGATTCATTAAAATTGAAATCAACAACAAATTAATTAATAAGAAATATATTAATACAATGCATATCCTAAGAACATTTTCCAGATTCCAGTATTGTTTGAATAGCCCCCAGATAGCACCCATAAGTCGCTCTGGATAAGAGCGTCTGCTAAATGACTTAAATGTAAATGTAAATGTAAATACAGAAGATCAGTAGGTCAGAACCAATAAAAATGTGTTTTACCAGGCCTTGGTGAGAAGAACAGAGTTGTCTAGTTGGTCTATGAGCGAGAGATGATGAAGTTGTTGACTGAACTTTGAAGTTCCCTTTTTTCTATTGTGAAAAAGTGGAACTTAGCAAAAATGAAAGTCACATCAAGATTTCCTGTGAAAGCCTCATTACCTCATAGAAAAAATAGAACACACTGCGCGGAAGACACAAGTTTGGGACTTTCATTTCTTTACTGTACATGATTGCTGAATTGTTCACTGTTCAAATAGCAATTGTTTTATAGTATAGTTTAACTCACTCATATGAACTGATAAGCAGTGAGTCAGTGTGCAATTATGTTTTGAATCACTCCTATCCAGAACACATTTGACATATGTTTTTATGTCCATAGCCTACACAATTTGATGTAATTTCCACCAGCAAATTATTTCTGTGAAATTATATTATAGCTGCTAGGCTTACTTCAACTTCATGTGACTGCTGCACGATCATCCTATTTTTCCAACTTAATTGAGGAAAATAAGAACAATCCGAAATTTCTTTTTGACACTGTCGCAAAGCTAACTAAAAAGCAGCATTCGCAAATGGAGGATGGCTTTCACTTCAGCAGTAATACATTTATGAACTTTTTTGAGGAAAAGATCATGATCATTAGAAAGCAAATTACGGACTCCTCTTTAAATCTGGGTATTCCTCCAGGGCTTCATTGTCCAGAGTCTGCACAACTCTGCCAGGACCTTGGCTCAAGGGAGATACTAAAGTGTTTTAGTACTATATCTCTTGACACAATGATGAAAATAATCATGGCCTCCAAACCCTCAAGCTGCATACTGGACCCTATTCCAACTAAACTACTGAAAGAGCTGCTTCCTGTGCTTGGCCCTCCTATGTTGAACATAATAAACGGCTCTCTATCCACCGGATGTGTACCAAGCTCACTAAAAGTGGCAGTAATAAAGCCTCTCTTGAAAAAGCCGAATCTTGACCCAGAAATTATAAAAAACTATCGGCCTATATCGAATCTTCCATTCCTCTCAAAAATTTTAGAAAAAGTTGTTGCGCAGCAACTCACTGCCTTCCTGAAGACAAACAATGTATACGAAACGCTTCAGTCTGGTTTTAGACCCCATCATAGCACTGAGACTGCACTTGTGAAGGTGGTAAATGACCTTTTAATGACGTCAGACCGAGGCTCTGCATCTGTCCTCATGCTCCTAGATCTTAGTGCCGCTTTTGATACCATCGATCACCACATTCTTTTGGAGAGATTGGAAACCCAAATTGGTCTACATGGACAAGTTCTGGCCTGGTTTAGATCTTATCTGTCGGAAAGATATCAGTTTGTCTCTGTGAATGGTTCGTCCTCTGACAAATCAATTGTAAATTTCGGTGTTCCTCAAGGTTCCGTTCTAGGACCACTATTGTTTTCACTATATATTTTACCTCTTGGGGATGTCATTCGAAAACATAATGTTAAATTTCACTGCTATGCGGACGACACACAGCTGTACATTTCAATGAAACATGGTGAAGCCCCAAAATTGCCCTCGCTAGAAGCCTGTGTTTCAGACATAAGGAAGTGGATGGCTGCAAATTTTCTACTTTTAAACTCGGACAAAACAGAGATGCTTGTCCTAGGTCCCAAGAAACAAAGAGATCTTCTGTTGAATCTGACAATTAATCTGGATGG
Source organism: Salmo trutta (assembly GCF_901001165.1). Classification (NCBI taxonomy): domain Eukaryota; kingdom Metazoa; phylum Chordata; class Actinopteri; order Salmoniformes; family Salmonidae; genus Salmo; species Salmo trutta. The sequence continues at coordinate 31,449,935 of NC_042987.1, forward strand.
TTGTACAGTCGTCTCAAATAAAACTGTGAAGGACCTCGGCGTTACTCTGGACCCTGATCTCTCTTTTGAAGAACATATCAAGACTGCTTCAAGGACAGCTTTTTTCCATCTACGTAACATTGCAAAAATCAGAAACTTTCTGTCCAAAAATGACGCAGAAAAATTAATCCATGCTTTTGTTACTTCTAGGCTCGACTACTGCAATGCTCTACTTTCCGGCTACCCGGATAAAGCACTAAACAAACTTCAGTTAGTGCTAAATACGGCTGCTAGAATCCTGACTAGAACCAAAAAATTTGATCATATTACTCCAGTGCTAGCTTCCCTACACTGGCTTCCTGTTAAGGCAAGGGCTGATTTCAAGGTTTTACTGCTAACCTACAAAGCATTACATGGGCTTGCTCCTACCTATCTTTCCGATTTGGTCCTGCCGTACATACCTACACGTACGCTACGGTCACAAGACGCAGGCCTCCTAATTGTCCCTAGAATTTCTAAGCAAACGGCTGGAGGTAGGGCTTTCTCCTATAGAGCTCCATTTTTATGGAATGGTCTGCCTACCCATGTGAGAGACGCAGACTCAGTCTCAACCTTTAAGTCTTTACTGAAGACTTATCTCTTCAGTAGGTCCTATGATTAAGTATAGTCTGGCCAAGGAGTGTGAAGGTGAACGGAAAGGCTGGAGCAACGAACCGCCCTTGCTGTCTCTGCCTTGTCGGTTCCCCTCTTCCCACTGGGATTCTCTGCCTCTAACCCTTTTACAGGGGCTGAGTCACTGACTTACTGGTGTTCTTCCATGCCGTCCATGGGAGGGGTGCGTCACTTGAGTAGGTTGAGCCACTGACGTGGTCTTCCTGTCTGGGTTGGCGCCCCCCCCTTGGGTTGTGCCGTGGCGGACATCTTTGTGGGCTATACTCGGCCTTGTCTTCGGACGGTAAGTTGGTGGTTGTAGATATCCCTCTAGTGGTGTGGGGTCTGTGCTTTGGCAAAGTGGGTGGGGTTATATCCTGCCTGTTTGGCCCTGTCCGGGGGTATCATCGGATGGGGCCACAGTGTCTTCTGATCCCTCCTGTCTCAGCCTCCAGTATTTATGCTGCAGTAGTTTATGTGTCGGGGGGCTAGGGTCAGTCTGTTACATCTGGAGTATTCTCTTGTCTTATCCGGTGTCCTGTGTGAATGTAAATATGCTCTCTCTAATTCTCTCTTTCTTTCTTTCTTTCTCTCGGAGGACCTGAGCCCTAGGACTACCTGGCATGATGACTCCTTGCTGTCCCCAGTCCACCTGGCCATGCTGCTGCTCCAGTTTCAACTGTTCTGCCTGCGGCTACGGAACCCTGACCTGTTCACCGGACGTGCTTGTTGCACCCTCGACAATTACTATGATTATTATTATTTGACCATGCTGGTCATTTACGAACATTTTAACATCTTGACCATGTTCTGTTATAATATCCACCCGGCACAGCCAGAAGAGGACTGGCCACCCCTCATAGCCTGGTTCCTCTCTAGGTTTCTTCCTAGGTTTTTGGCCTTTCTCAGGAGTTTTTCCTAGGGAGTTTTTCCCAGCCACCGTGCTTCTTTCACATGCATTGCTTGCTGTTTGGGGTTTTAGGCTGGGTTTCTGTACAGCACTTTGAGATTTCAGCTGATGTACGAAGGGCTATATAAATAAATTTGATTTGATTTGATGTGATACATTTTAATGTATCTTCTTTTCACAATGAGAACTGTCTGCATACTGCAGTGGTAGGCTACCACATCTCAATAGATTTAGGAATAAAATGCTTGGCTGTTCAAATGAACCTAACTATAATGTGTATTGGCAGAGAGGTTTTATAATGTGAATTTGAAAAAATATTGTTTATCACAAACAAAGTTTCTTTTCCTGCTAAAAACCAGTTTTTGCTTTGTCATTATGGGTTATTGTGTGTAGATTTATGAGTTTATCAATTTTAGAATAAGGCTGTATCGTAACAAAATGTGGAAAAAGTCAAGGGGTCTGAATACTTTCCAAATGCACTGTATTTCCTGCTGACCATGACAAGTGGCTTTGGAGAAGCCTTGCAAAGGAAGTATACACCACAAAGACAACTTCATCAGTTTTCAAAAACATATTTCCAGTAAGGCTGTGTGACATGCAAATTCAGTATTTTAGCAGGTGTCTGACATACACAAAACAGAAATGACAGAAATATCAATCTGGAAGAACAAACTGGTCTCTCGCCAGATTCATAACAATTGAAGACAACAGGGTTTTCTACCACATGCTGTTATCTATACCCAATTTAACATGTTTACCACAGAAATCATTAAATAGCAACAATGTGAAAGCAAATCTGGGCACCACATTAGACGGACTGTGCATACAACTAAGACAACAGAAGCACAACAGAGTAGTGAAAACAATTTGCTCTTTAGATATACCTCCCCCTGCTGTCAGTAACTGCCTTGAGCATGAGTTACCATGAATATCTCAATCCCACAAAACGTTAAATACCTTATCCATCCACCATGAATATATCCATCTACCTATCTAAAGATATTACACCTTTTATCACATATTTATACATCCATTTGTCAGAAATGCTTCTCTTTTTTGGGGGCATAGCATTGGCACGGGTTTGTGTTTTAGCTGGATATTCATTTTCACAGCAAATATTGGCTGCCATCACCAATGTTTTGAGGGAAGGGGCTGGGGGGGATCTAAAGTGAAGTGGAGATGAAGTCGGGGTCAGGGGAAAAGTTCTCTCTATTTAAATTAAATTGATAAACTATGGAACCATTTTAGTTATTTTTGTGATTACATGTCTCTATGTACAGGGAAGCCTGCTGTAGCTGTTTATGTAACTAGATTAAACAATATCCGAGGAGCAGGACACAGAAATCGGCTAAGATGTCATTTTATCCATGCTACCTATAGCCTTTTCACTGAGGCTCAACTTCAAGGTTTTTTTCAGGGTTTAGCTGGCAATAACAACATAATCCCACACACCCATTGCCCTGGTATACCCTCTTCAATGGTTTCCTTGGTTACTTTACAGCCAATTTATTTCCACTACTCTGAATAGTGGGTGAAACAGCATATTGTTTCATTGTGCTTGGACTGCGCCTGTAGCTCTTTAGCCTTGTGTGTCTGTGGGAAAAATAAAACCATTTGATTTTTTTTGCCAGTATTGGTACTTTCAGCATGTTAGTGACTGATGTGGTTGACAGTGGTTTATGCATTTGATTCCCAGTGAGAATTCTAAAAGCACACTCATTTGAGTGGGGACATCTGGCCAGTGGCTACTAAAGACTACAAAAAATGGAAAGTAACAGACACACAACTGCTTTTCTCTATAGGCTATAGCTTTCATCAGAGGAAAATAATGGGAACAGGATAGAGTATTGTTATACCATGTACAGTACAGTGGGTTTAATAGCTAAACAAGGCATTCAAAATAAGAATAACCTTACCAACATGTTCAATAGAGGATCATTTATAAAAGTTATCATTTATTTTAGATTATCCGCAAGTGGACAGTGGATAAAATGTTTAAACGACAGTGAGGGGGAAATGACCTATCACTTTTTGCATTTTATCCATCCCTGGTGAAAAATGTGGGAAACGCGGGCGCTCCAGATGTGCGCCTTAACTACGCCCACGCGCAAGGACGTGGGCACGCAACGTCTCCTGAGGGAAAGCGGAGCAGAAGAGCGAAACATGGCGACATCGAACAATCCGCGGAAATTTAGCGAGAAAATCGCTTTACATAATCAGAAGCAGGCAGAAGAGACAGCAGCATTCGAGGAAGTGATGAAAGATTTGAGTATTACCCGAGCAGCGAGGGTAAGCGTGTCTGTTTTTAGCTATTTGCTGTGATTGCTCGCGACCTGTCAAATGCAGTAATATGTGCGGCGGCACGTAGTTTGGCCACAGAGGTAAACAATAACAAACAGCCCCGTATGCCAGCAAATATTATTTGCATGAATGGAAACCAGTCTCCTTACTATCATATTCGTGTAGTTAGTTATTCTCAAATGGAGAGGAATCCCGAGGCCAATCGTCTTCAAAAGTTGCACAGTATTATAGCTGCTCCAGTGCAAATATGGGGCGTGCATGCGTGTTTGACAGCGCGCATCAAAATAGAGCTTTGGTTATTCTGCCTGCACTCCAGGCGAGGAAGAAGCGTGAGATGAACAGCAATTTCTATGCATTGAAGCATTTGGGACAGCAGTAGTTTTAGTATATAGATCAACAAAGACATTTAGCCTAATAATCAGGTGGAAAACCCAGTCGTGAGACTGAACAGACAAGTAGAGTACATTTGATTGACAGCGTCATTTTAAAGACGAGTCAACCCCGCACAGATTATGTTGACGGTAAAGCGCATGCCGCAGCAAAATATTGGTATCTGCATCAATGTCATGTCAGTGGTCTCGGCTGTAGTTAAATTTCCCGACAAACTAGCATGGTTGCATTTGAGAAACGTTGCCAGCAGAACCCGCGCATTTTAAATAGTTTCAAATGGACTGGTATGGGAAAATAATGACAGAAGTTTGTATTTTGAATTTTGTGGTCGCAGATTGAGATTCGTGGTTGCAAGTACGATTTGCAAATGTGTAATTTAATTAGGCAAGCTTGTATCATCAGGATGTGTGAATTTTTTTAACAATTTGTAATTTGAATACATTCAAAAAGATTTGCAAGCATAATATATTTTCTGAATTATTACCAGAGGTGAGACCAAGTCACTATTATTCAAGTCACAAGAAAGTCTCAAATCACAAGGTCCAAGTCTCAAGTCAAATCCAAGTCTTGCATTCTAAGAGCAAGTTAAGTCCAGTAGTCAAATGTCAAGTAAAACAAAATCTATACAGGCAATGACTACAAATCTTTATCTATTTATTGAGGCTAAAACAGCCCTTTTCATTATTTTGTCGACAACACATTTGGATTATATTGCCTAAATTAATTTGAACAAATTCAAGCTTCATAATTAAGTTATCAACTTCAAGCAATTTTGAAATCCCCCCAAAAAACTGTAGGCCTATGCTAGTAATTGACCCCCTTGTGGCCCCCCTAAATGTGGAGTATGAAATAATTTTTACATAACTAATTTTTGCTATGTTCTTTATTAGACAGAAAATGCAAATAAATTGTTGAATGATTATGAACATGGTCTTTTGCCTGCTAATGCCGGCAATGCAGTGAAGAAAACGATATGACAACAATAACGTCTAATGTAACTGGCCCCTCTAACAGTACAACTGGCCCCAGCTTGGCCCCCCCAGTTTAAATGGTCTAGAACCGCCACTGTCCTCTCTACCTACAAGTTTACGTTTGCGCTGCACCCGATCTTATAGCTGTACAGTCAATCAACAATTTGTTCGCTATCTCTGTGGTTTTCACATTTTGACCTGCGACCCTAAAAATATGTGGTTCAAAGCTTGCGACACAGGGCGAACACACACAATCTCTGTGCAAATGTAGCCTGTCATTGCAGCCATAAATGATAATGCAGTTTCAAAACGCAACATAAAGAAATAAAGTTAATTTCTTAAAATAATAATATGGGGGGATGCATGCCAGCAAAGCCACTACACAACACTAAACAATACATTATACATACATTGCACTATAAGGGGAAAAACGGTGCCCACAAACTGTTAGGGTCAACATAAAGCTGTCCCAACACCTTACCACTGCCACACCTGGCTAACAGTTCATTCAGCCTAATTTAAAAAAAACATAGCTGATATGGCTGACTTGCTTAAACAAATGTGGTTTCTACTGACAATTGAGGTTTACAAACTATAGCATAAGGGGACGACAAGCGGATAAGAGGCAATCCATCATTTGATTGAGACATTAATGAGCGAGCTAGGAAAGACGTAGAAAATATAACTTTTTAAATTTGTTCAGAACATTGGCCGTTCTTACAGTGTTCTCCCTGTACACCAAGTCAGAACAGTAGGATAAATGAAGGGGGCATATAAGCAGACAATGAAAGCTCTTAAAAGATTGATTACATTTCTCTAAGACAGGTTATAGGCTACATGTGCACCACCAAGTCAGAACAGTAGGCAAAATTTAAGGGGAGAAAATAGACCAAACTATTAGGGTGAGGCACATGGACAACTAACAGCTTGGACTATTAACACAACATACACTTAGTATTACTTTCTTAGCTACAGTATACAAATCTCCCTGGCATATTACATAATTTATGCAGCAGCATACAAGACATTTTTGGATTCACCTTGTTGTGCTGTGCTCTCTTGAACAGGAAGGTGGTGCGGCAGTCCTTCGTGGGAAAATGTTGTCTTCAAAGTCAGGCATTCTCTGGATTTATGGTGCTTTCGGGGGGGGGATTGACAGCATGGCCAATGTTGAATATTTATAATTTGAAGTTTGGAAAAGAGACCCTTAAACCCAGACTTGGGACCACACAGCCACTCCACTGAATAGCAGGCTAGTGATTTCTATGCAATGCTTGCAGTTAGCGACCAATTCCATCAAAACCACTCATTGTTGAATTTGCGATTTCCAACTTGTTGTGTAATGTTTATGGCCGATGAGCACCGATAAGTTTTATCTATAATTTCTCTTCGTTATTTCTCTTCATATGACAAGGATTAAAAAGGATTTCTAATCAAATTGTATTTTTCACATGTGCTGCTTACTTACAAGCCCTTAACCAACAATGCAGTTAAGGAAAAAGTATTAAGTAAAAATATTGATATAAAAAATAACAAATAATTAAAGAGCAGCAGTAAAATAACAATAGCGAGGCTATATACAGGGGGTACCGGTACAGAGTCAATGTGCGGGGGCACCGGTTAGTCGAGGTAAGAGGTAATATGTACATGTAGGTAGAGTTAAAGTGACTATACATAGATAATAAACAAAGAGTAGCAGCAGCGTAAAAAGACTCCAGCCACCCTAACCATAGACTGTTCTCTCTGCTTCTGCCCAGCAAGCGGTACGGAGTGCGAAGTCTAGGACCAAAAGACTTCGTAACAGCTTCTACCCCCAAAGTATGATGTTGAAACGATCAGTCCAATCAAAGCTACTGTAGATCTAACGTGAATTGACGTAATTTTATCTGTGGCCAATGACCTTGAGCCTTCTTGGATGGGCACTTCTAATGTAACTATGGCAGCACCCAAGGGGCTTTAATTTTTTAGCTCTACCCTTAGATTTGGCTCTCCCGTTGTGACGTTCCCCTGAGGCCCATCTGCTAGCCTGCTGCTAGCCCCGGCCTGCTAGCTGTCTGAACTGCCGTGCGTCCAGCTCGCCTAGCAACTCAATGGACCCTATGATCACTCGGCTACACATGCCTCTCTCTAATTTCAATATGCCTTGTCTACTGCTGTTTTGGTTAGTAGTTTTTGTCTTAATTCACTGTAGAGCCTCCAGCCCTGCTCAATATTCCTTAGCTAGCCCTTATGTTCCACCCCCCACACATGCAGTGACCGCACCTGGCTTAAATGGTGCCTCTAGAGACAAAACCTCTCTCATCGTCCCTCAATGCCTAGTCTTACCTCCACTGTACTCACATCCTACCATACCCGTGTCTGTACATTGCCTTGAATCTATTCTTCCGTCCAGAAACCTGCTCCTTTTACTCTCTGTTCCAAACGTACTAGACGACCAGTTCTTATAGCCTTTAGCTGTACCCTTATCCTACTCCCCCTCTGTTCCTCTGGTGATGTAGAGGTTAACCCAGGCCCTGCAGCCCCCAGCATCACTCCCATTACCCAGGCGCGCTCATTTGTTGACTTCTGTAACCGTAAAAGCATTGGTTTCATGCATGTTTAACATTAGAAGCCTCCCTAAGTTTGTTTTATTCACAGCTTTAGCACACTCCGCCAACCCGGATGTCCTAGCCGTGTCTGAATCCTGGCTTAGGAAGGCCACCAAAAATCTTGACTATCCCTAACTATAACATTTTCCGCCAAGATAGAACTGCCAAAGGGGGCGGAGTTAGCCTGCAGCGTTCTGTCTTACTATCCATGTCTGTGCCCAAACAATTCAAACTTCTACTTTTAAAAATCCACCTTTCCAGAAACAAGTCTCTCACCGTTGCCGCTTGATATAGAACCCCCTCGGCCCCCAGTTGTGCCCTGGACACCATATGTGAATTGATCGCCCCCCATCCATCTTCATGCTTAACACCCCGGCCGTCCTACAATCTGAGCTAGATGCCCTCAATCTCACACAAATCATCAAGGAACCTACCAGGTACTCTTGATCTTAATCTGTAACCATGGGCACCCTCTTAGATATCCTGACCAACCTGCCCTCTAAATACACCTCTGCTGTCTTCAACCAGGATCTCAGCGATCATTGCCTTTGTGCGTACTGGGTCCGCGGTCAAACGACCACCCCTCATCACTGTCAAACGCTCCCTAAAACGCTTCAGCGAGCAGGCCTTTCTAATCGACCTGGCCCGGGTATCCTGGAAGGAGATTGACCTCATCCCGTCAGTAGAGGACACCTGGTTGCTCTTCAAAAGTGCTTTCCTCTCCATCTTAAATAAGCATGCCCCATTCAAAAAATGTAGAACTAAGAACAGATATAGCCCTTGGTTCACCCCAGACTTGACTGCCCTTGACCAGCACAAAACATCCTGTGGCGTTCTGCATTAGCATCGAATAGCCCCTGCGATATGCAACTTTTCAGGGAAGTCAGGAACCAATATACACAGGCAGTTAGGAAAGCTAAGGCTAGCTTTTTCAAACATAAATTTTCATCCTGTAGCACTAATTCCAAAAGGTTTTGGGACACTGTAAAGTCCATGGAGAATAAGAGCACCTCCTCCCATAGGAAACACTGTCACCACCGATAAATCAACAATAATCGATCATTTTAATAAGCATTTTTCCACGGCTGGCCATGCTTTCCACCTGGCTACCACTACCCTGGCCAACATCTTAGCACCCCCTACAGCAACTTGCTCCCCCCGCTTCTCCTTCACCCAAATCCAGACAGCTGATGTAATGAAAGAGCTGCAAAATCTGGATCCCTACAAATCAGCTGGGTTAGACAATCTGGACCCTCTCTTTCAAAAATTATCCTCCGAAACTCTTGCAACCCCTATTACTAGCCGATTCAACCTCTCTTTCGTATCGTCTGAGATCCCCAAAGATTGGAAAGCTGCCGCGGTCATCCCCCTCTTCAAAGGGGGAGACACTCTAGACCCAAACTGTTATAGACCTATATCCATTCTGCCCTGCCTTTCTAAAATCTTCAAAAGCCAAGTTAACAAACAGATCACCGACCATTTCGAATCCCACCGTACCTTCTCCACTATGCAATCTTGTTTCGGAGCTGGTCATGGGTGCATCTCAGCCACGCTCAAGGTCCTAAACGATATCATAACTGCCATCGGTAAAAGACATTACTGTGCATTCGTCTTCATCGACCTGGCCAAGGCTTTCGACTCTGTCAATCACCACATTCTTATCGACAGACTCAATAGCCTTGGCTTCTCAAATGACTGCCTCGCCTGGTTCACCAACTACTTCTCACACAGGGTTCAATTCTCGGGCCGACTCTTTTCTCTGTATATATCAACAATGTCACTCTTGCTGCGGGTGATTCTCTGATCCACCTCTACGCAGACGACACCATTCTGTATACATCTGGCCCTTTGGACACTGTGCTAACAAACCTCCAAACGAGTTTCGACGCCATACAACACTCCTTCCGTGGCCTCCAACTGCTTTTAAATGCTAGTTAAACTAAATGCATGCTCTTCAACCGATTGCTGCCCGCACCCTCCCGCCCGACTAGCATCACTACTCTGGACGGTTCTGACCAAGAATATGTGGATAACTACAAATACCTAGGTGTCTGGCTAGACTGTAAACTCTCCTTCCAGACTCACATTAAGCATCTCCAATCCAAAATTAAATCTAGAATTGGCTTCCTATTTCGCAACAAAGCATCCTTCACTCATGCCGCCAAACATACCCTTGTAAAACTGACTATCCTACCGATCCTTGACTTCGGTGATGTCATTTACAAAATAGCCTCCAACACTCTACTCAGCAAACTGATGTAGTCTATCACAGTGACATCCGTTTTATCACCAAAGCCCCATATACTACCCACCACTGCGACCTGTATGCTGTCGTTGTCTGGCCCTCACTACATAACTGTCGCCAAACCCACTGGCTCCATGTCATCTATAAGTCTTTGCTAGGTAAAGCCCCGCCTTATATCACCTAACTGGTCACCATAGCAACACCCACCCGTAGCACTCGCTCCAGCAGGTATATTGCACTGGTCATCCCCAAAACCAACACTTCCTTTGGCCGCCTTTCCTTCCAGTTCTCTGCTGCCAATGACTGGAACGAATTGCAAAAATCTCTGAAACTGGAGTCTTATATCTCCCTCTCTAACTTTAAGCATCAGCTGTCTGAGCATCTTACCGATCACTGTACCTGTACACAGCCAATCTGTAAATAGCACACCCGACTAACTCATCCCCATATTATTACTTACCCTCTTGCTTTTTTGCACCCCAGTATCTCTACTTGCACATCATCAGTCCATTTACCACTATAAATATTCTGATGTGAATCAAAAATATGCATTCTCAGAGTTCTGTCACTGTTGTCACATTACCAAGTGATTCGTACATTTGTAGAAAGACATTCGCCAGTTAAATGGTTTGAGCAGATCTGGGGGCAGGACCTTTTTACTCCTGGCCAATCAGCTAAAACCACAGCCGCCTATTGCTCCAACCATTGGCTGGATTGTTCCATCAATCAAATCTCAGGAATTAGCTTGAAGAGGAAAAGAGAAGTCATTTCTACAAAGTAACGTTACTTAATCCTCGACCTGAAGTACTAGAATAAAACAATCTACTTGAAGGTAATCATCTATTTCATATGTGTACATCGATTTATTTTTTTGTGAAAAGGTGTGTTTAACGTGAAATATAATGGTACATGTCAGACAATTGACAGCAGCTAATGTTAGCTAGCTAGCTAAATTTAAACTTGTTTTTGGAGTTTATTCACAAGGTTAGACAGAGAATAACATGTGTGGATATATTTCTATCATGCAGAATTGTAAGCTTGTAACTTGAAGTTCATTCAATAATACAGACGTGGGTGATTTCTGTCCCAGCAGACTGAACTGCGTGCAAGTTTTTGTAAAATTTAGATCAGTTAGTTGAATGAGGTGTTGGTGAAGCGCTGGAACAAAAACCTATACACTCCAATGTAAAAAAAAATATTGACTTGACTAAATAGAGGTACCATTTTATTTAGTTCATCTATGCAGGTTTCTCGTCTGATTTCCAGGAGCCTGGTGGAGATACAGTAGATACAACCATACTCCAAGGCAGGAGTCCTGCAGGCCATTTCCCTGCATCCAGGTTGAGACCTGCTACCAGCAGGAACATGGAGCACTCCATGTCAGTGTCAGTAAGTAATACATCATTTAAAAAAAAATATATACAATTCCTATGGAAAGTATTCAGACCTTGACTTTCCACATTTTGTTACGTTACAGCCTCAGTAATACACACACAATACCCCATAATATCCCACAAAGCGAAAACAGATTTTTTGAAATTTTAGCAAGCGTATTAATAAAAAATAACATTATTTCTCAATTCTGTATACTTCTGGCCTTTCTTTGGACACTGTGTTAACTAACCTCCAGACGAGCTTCAATGCCATACAACTCTCCTTCCGTGGCCTCCAACTGCTCTTAAATGCAAGTAAAACTAAATGCATGCTCTTCAACCGATCGCTACCAGCACCTATATTTCACTGTTCACCCCCAAAGCCAATTCCTCCTTTGACCGCCTTTCCTTACAGTTCTCTGCTGCCAATGACTGGAACGAATTGCAAAAATCACTGAAGCTGGAGACTCATATCTCCCTCACTAACTTTAAGCACCAGCTGTCAGAGCAGCTCACAGATCACTGCACCTGTACATAGCCCATCCGTAAATAGTCCATCCAACTACCTCATCCCCATACTGTTATTTTTCTTTTTGCTCCTTTGCATCCCAGTATCTCTACTTGCACATTCATCATCCTGTTTCCATCTACAACTTGATTGCAGTCCACCTGTGGTAAATTCAATTCATTGGACATGATTTGGAAAGGCACACACCTGTCTATATAAGGTTCCACAGTTGACAGTGCATGTCAGAGCAAAAACCAGGCCATGAGGTCGAAGGAATTGTCCGTAGAGCTCCGAGACAGGATTGTGTCGAGGCACAGATCTGGGGAAGGGTACCAAAAAATGTATGCAGCATTGAAGGTCCCCAAGAACACAGTGGCCTCCATCATTTTTAAATGGAAGAAGTTTGGAACCACCAAGACTCTTCCTAGAGTTGGCCGCCCAGCCAAACTGAGCAATCGGGGGAGAATGGCCTTGGTCAGGGAGGTGGCCAAGAACCCGATGGTCACTCTGACAGAGCTCTAGAGATACTCTGTGGAGATGGGAGAACCTTCCAGAAGGACAACCATCTCTGCAGCACTCCACCAATCAGGCCTTTATGGTAGAGTGGCTAGACGGAAGCCACTCCTGAGTTTGCCAAAAGGCACCTGAAGACTCTCAGACCATGAGAAACAAGATTCTCTGGTCTGATGAAACCACGATTGAACTCTTTGGTCTGAATGCCAAGTGTCACGTCTGGAAGAAACCTGGCACCATCCCTATGGTGAAGCATGGTGGTGGCAGCATCATGCTGTGGGGATGTTTTTCAGCAGCAGGGACTGGGAGACTAAGGTGCTTCAACAAAGTACTGAGTAAAGGGTCTGAATACTTAGGTAAGTGTGATTTCAGTTTTTGTATTTTTTATAAATTAGCAAAAATTGGGTATTGTGTGTAGATTGATGGGGATTTTTTTAAATAAGGTTGTAACCTAACAAAATGTGGAATAACTCAAGGGGTCTGAATATTTTCAGAAGGCATTGTGTATATAATACTCATATGAGGAGTCTAGAAGCCCTATGCACCATAAATCTGTCTACACCTGGAGTAACTCCATGTCAAAGAGACTCAGAGGGTTTGGCAGGAGGCCTTGGGCTAATGGGGGGTCAAGGGTGAGGGCTTAGGGGCAGGGTTCGTACGGTCATGAAAATACTGGAAAAGTTATAGAATTTTGAAATTGTGTTTTCCAGGCCTGGAAAAGTATCAAATCCCAAAAGTTTTGGAAAAGCCATGGAAATTACTTTAATAATATGTTAATATAATTTATTTAGAGGCGAAAGAAACGCACACCTATTTAGGCGAGGTGCTGGCTAGCGGAGTGGAACACTTAAAAAAATAATAAAGGAGTGCCACACACTCTAGGAGCTCAGATGCAAAAATATTTATGTCCAACGTTTCGACAGACAAGCTGTCTTCATATCAGCATCACCTGCATTTGTGCGAGATGAGTGGGTTGTTGCTCAAGGAGAGAGAGACTGTCAGACAATGCAGCAGCAGGTAGGCCTACACCAGGCCTGGGCAATTATTTTCCATGGAGGGCCACATTAGAATATATTTTTGCCATCGTGGGAAAGAATCATATTACAGGATTATACATCATGTGTATGACTGTGTTGACATATCTACTGTAAATCACATCTAGATATGCTACTTATTTTACTTTTTTAACATGCACAGAAATAAACCCCATCCATGTTTTCCTTTTGGTAGGTATTTTCATTATTAAACATGCAATGAACTACATGGAGGGAAAAGTACATTCAGCACCACGAACAGAACTCTTGTTAACGGGTATGCACAAAAACACGAGAGAGCTCAACATTACATTTAAACTACTCAATCAGTGTGAGGAGTGAAGTCTCTGATGGGTGTTGACTAGAGCAGTGAAGTCAGGTATAGTTTCTGACGTCGTTATGCACAGGATTGCTTAGAGGTGAGAGTCAGTAAGAGATGATCTGACTTGTTATATTTCATTACTGAAAATGTCTGTTCACATTAGAGGTCGACCGATTAATCGGAATGGCCGATTTAATTAGGGCCGATTTCAAGTTTTCATAACAATCGGAAATCGGTATTTTTGGACAGCGATTAAAAAACAAAAATATGTATTTATTATATATATATCTTTTAAGACCTTTTATTTAACTAGGCAAGTCAGTTAAGAACACATTCTTATTTTCAATGACGGCCTAGGAACGGTGGGTTAACTGCCTTGTTCAGGGGCAGAACGACAGATTTTTACCTTGTCAGCTCAGGGATTCAATCTTGCAACCTTACATTAACTAGTCCAACGCTCTAACTACCTGCTTTACATTGCACTCCCGAGGAGCCTGCCTGTTATGCGAATGCAGTTAGAAGCCAAGGTAAGTTGCTAGCTAGCATTAAACTTATCTTAAAAAAAACAATCACTCAATCATAATCACTAGTTAACTACACATGGTTGATGATATTACTAGTTTATCTAGCCTGTCCTGCGTTGCATATAATCGCTTAGGCACACGTTGCTCCAACCATAAACATCAATGCCTTTCTTAAAATCAATACACAAGTATATATTTTTAAACCTGCATATTTAGTTAAAAGAAATTCATGTTAGCAGGCAATATTAACTAGGGAAAATGTGTCACTTCTCTTGCAAACAGAGTCAGGGTATATGCAGGGGTTTGGGCCGCCTGGCTCGTTGCGAACTGTGAAGACTATTTCTTCCTAACAAAGACAGCCGACTTGGCCAAACGGGGGATGATTTAACAAAAGCGCATTTGCGAAAAAAGCACAATCGTTGCACGACTGTACCTAACCATAAACATCAATGTCTTTCTTAAAATCAATACACAGAAGTATATATTTTTAAACCTGCATATTTAGCTAAAAGAAATCCAGGTTAGCAGGCAATATTAACCAGGTGAAATTGTGTCATTTTGCGTTCATTGCATGCAGTCAGGGTATATGCAACAGTTTGGGCCGCCTGGCTCGTTGCGAACTAATTTTCCAGAATTTTACATAATTATGACATAACATTGAAGGTTGTGCAATGTAACAGGAATAACATTTTGTTTTCGAGATGATCGTTTCTGGATTCGACCATATTAATGACCTAAGGCTCGTATTTCTGTGTTATTATGTGATAATTAAGTCTATGATTTGATAGAGCAGTCTGACTGAGCGATGGTAGGCAGCAGCACGCTCGTAAGCAAGCATTCATTCAAACAGCCCTTCGCAATGCATTGCGCTGTTTATGACTTCAAGCCTATCAACTCCCAAGTTGAGGCTGGTGTGACCGATGTGAAATGGCTAGCTAGTTAGCCGGGTGCGCGCTAATAGCGTTTCAAACGTCACTCGCTCTGAGACTTGGAGTAGTTGTTTCCACATGGGTAATGCTGCTTCGAATGTGGCTGTTGTCGATGTGTTCCTGGTTCGTGCCCAGGAAGGAGCGAGGAGGGGGACGGAAGCTATACTGTTACACTGGCAATACTAAAGTGCCTAGAAGAACATCCAATAGTCAAAGGTATATGAAATACAAATCATATAGAGAGAAATAGTCCTATAATTCATATAATAACTACAACCTAAAACATCTTACCTGGGAATATTGAAGACTCATGTTTAAAGGAACCACCAGCTTTCATATGTTCTCATGTTCTGAGCCAGGAACTTAAACGTTAGCTTTCTTACATGGCACATATTGCACTTTTACTTTCTTCTCCCAACACTTTGTTTTTGCATTATTTAAACCAAATTGAACATGTTTCAGTATTTATTTGAGGCTAAATCGATTTTATTGATGTATTATATTAAGTTAACATAAGTGTTCATTCAGTATTGTTGTAATTGTCATTATTACAAATAAATACCTTTTTTAATCGGCCGAGTAATCGGTATCGGCTTTTTTGTTCCGCCAATAATCGGTATCGGCATTGAAAAATCATAATCGGTCGACCTCTAGTTCACATATAGGTTGACCCAAACTATCTTTAAAATGCCGTATAATACTTGAATTTTAATTTTGAGATTTTTGTGTTTTGAATTTCGCGCCGTGCTATTTCACTGGTTGTTGTCCAACCAATCCCGTTAACGGGATTTTATCTCGAAAAACGACAGTCATTCATTACTTTAAAAAGGTCAGTCAATGTGGAAATTTAAGAACTTTGAAAGTTTAAGTGCAGTCGCAAAAAACGTCAAGCGCTATGATGAAACTGGCTCTCATGAGGACTGCCACAGGAAAGGAAAACCCAGAGTTACCTCTGCTGGAGAGGATAAGTTAATTAGATTTACCAGCCTCAGAAATTGAAGCCCAAATAAATACTTCAGAGTTCAAGTAACAGACACATCTCAACATCAACTGTTCAGAGGAGACTGCGTGAATCAGGCCTTCATGGTTGAATTGCTGCAAAGAAACCACTACTAAAGGACACCAATAAGAGACCTGCTTCCAAGAAACAGGAGCAATGGACATTAGACCGGAGGAAATCTGTCCTTTTGTCTGAGTACAAATTAGAGATTTTTGGTTTCAACCGCCATGTCTTTGTGAGACAGAGTAGGTGAACTTCATGATCTCTGTATGTGTGGTTCCCACCGTGAAGCATGGAAGAGGTGTGATGGTGTTTTGCTGGTGACACTGATTTATTTAGAATTCAAGGCACACTTAACTAGCATGGCTACCACAGCATTCTGCAGCAATATGCCATCACATCTGGTTTTCACTTAGTACCACTATCATTTGTTTCTCAACAGGACAATGACCCAACACACCTCCAGGCTGGGTAAGGGCTAATTGACCAATAAGGAGAGTGATGGAGTGCTGCATCAGAGGACCTGGCCTCCACAATCACCTGACCTTAACCCAATTGAGATGGTTTGGGATGAGTTGGACCGCAGAGTGAAGGAAAAGCAGCCAACAAGTGCTCAGCATATGTGGGAACTCCTTCAAGACTGTTGGAAAAACATTCCAGGTGACGCTGTTTGAGAGAATGCCAAGAGTGTGCAAAGCTGTCAAAGGCAGCTTCATTAAATAGTACCCACAAAACACCAGTATCAACGTCAACAGTGAAGAGGCGACTGAAGAACAGACACTGGACAGAGATATAGCTTTTTCTTTGCAACTCTGCCTAGAAGGCCAGCATCCCGGAGTCGCGCCTTCACTGTTGATGTTGAGACTGGTGTTTTGTGGGTGCTATTTAATGAAGCTGCCAGTTGAGGACTTGTGAGGTGTCTGTTTCTCAAACTAGACACTCTAATGTACTTGTCCTTTTGCTCAGTTGTGCACCGGGGCCTCCCACTCCTTTCTATTCTGGTTAGAGACAGTTTGCACTGTTCTGTGAAGGGAGTTGTACACAGCATTGTACGAGATCTTCAGTTTCTTGGCAATTTCTTGCATGGAATAGCCTTTATTTCTCAGATCAAGAATAGAGTGACGAGTTTCAGAAGAAAGGTATTTGTTTCTGGCCATTTTGAGCCTGTAATCGAACCCACAAATGCCGATGCTCCAGATACTCAACTAGTCTAAAGAAGGCCCGTTTTATTGCTTCTTTAAATCAGAACAACAGTTTTTAGCTGTGCTAACATAATTTCAAAAGGGTTTTCTAATGATCAATTATCCTTAAAAAATTATAAACTGGGATTAGCTAATACAACGTGCCATTGGAACACAGGAGTGATGGTTGCTGATAATGGGCCTCTGTACGCCTATGTAGATATTCTATTAAAACAAAATCTGCCGTTTCCAGCTAGAATAGTCATTTACAACATTAACAATGTCTACACTGTATTTCTGATCAATTTTATGTGATTTTAATGGACAAAAGTGCTTTTCTTTCAAAAACAAGGACATTTCTAAGTGACCCCGAACTTTTGAACGGTAGTAGTGTATTTTGATTTAACACATTTTTTGGTTACTACATGATTCCATGTGTGTTATTTCATAGTGTTGATGTCTTCACTATTATTGTACAATGTAGAAAATAGTAAAAATAAATAACCCTTTGAATGAGTAGGTGTGTCTAAACTTTTGACTGGTACTGTACATCAAGGGTGGTCAACCATCCTCTAGGAGAGCTAATGGTGTGCAAGCTTTTATTCCAGTCACCCTCTAACAAAGCACATTTTAGAAATTAGCTGCTCAACCGGACCTGGATAAACTGGCTGTTTGAGCAGGGCTTGATCAAAAGCCTGCACACCCAGTAGCTCTCCAGCCTTAGGTTTGAACACGTATTTTATTCAGTTGCCTAACAGGTATTCTACTTTTTGGGGGGTTAATTGCCTTGCATAACACGAGATGGTACATGGGATCAGAGAGCAGCCTCGCAGTGCCCATACCACATTACGCTGATTTTTTTTTTTTTATACGGACATAGAGACACCGCTAATTGTTGGTCATGGAAATTTGGTTAAAAGACATGAAATTCTACCTAAAATGTGTATTAACCCTGTAGGGGGAGTGAGTGAAGTTATAGACATGAAATTCTACCTAAAATGTGTATTAACCCTGTAGGGGGAGTGAGTGAAGTTATAGACATGAAGATACCACTTCAACCACAGAGTAAGACTGCCTTCAAACCAAAATGCATTAAACGCATGTCCAACACAGATGTTTGGTCAGGAAAATGCTGTTCTATGTTTTTAATTAGTTGAAGGATAGTCTTTGCTACTTTTCTGACGGACAACACAAGCCTCACCCCCAACACACTCCTCCTTTGGAAAACCATTGAGTTGCTGTGTTTCATGCATCCATTTGTCTGATTGGAAGGCACCCTTTATATTCCTCAATATTTAACAATGTAAATGTTAACTCTTGCTCTCTCATTCAATTGCATTCTGTACCTCTATCCATTTCTCAACAGGTGCTACAGAGAGAATATTCCAAGGACCACCAAAGCCTTCTGACCAACAATCTGCAATCTCTCCAGAGTAGAAGTAAGCGCTGCTGGTGGTAATATACTTTACGCACTATGTAAACCTCCTTAACTATGGCTGTCTGTGTGATGACATATAGCATATTATCCACGGCCACTGGTTGGATTGGATTTACTGTACTCACTCCAATTCGTGCTCTCTCCTCCCTCTAAAAGTCTCCCAGACAAACTAACGTGTCCATCCCCCTATCCCTAGGTGAGTCTGCTGGGCGATGGAACTCTTGAGCAGCACGTGTAAAAACCTGCCACCCTGTTGTTAGCCATCAGCAGACAGTTAGTTCCCTGAGGAAGGATGCAACTGTCAAGGCTTTTCAATGGCCAAATGTAGGGGGGGAGGGGGTCGATCACCAAACGCAATAAAGTTTTGTAGTTGTCTACTCATGTTCATTTAAAAAAAAAAAAAACGTTGTTTAATCCATATAATTGTATTTTTAAATGTTGCGATATGCCTGGCTGGGCCTCTTGCTTTTCACTGACAGTCACAACTCAACTGTTTTGGTATTTGCAGCGCACGCTGCCCAAATTGCGGGCCCTTCCGACTGTAAGCTATGTGATTTTAAAACTATTTTTTTATTTTTTATTTAAGAAGCAATTGATCCTCTGTGGCTAAATCATCCTTTCTTGTGTAGTAGCCTATTTTGAATGATTATGTATTTCTGTATAGACAGGAGTAAACTAATTAGGCTATATAATTCAATTTACTTCAGGGAAAGCTTAGCTTCCCCTAGCCATATGGACATGCCCCCTGTTCCTTTTTAATGTGGCATGAACACAACCAGTCATGATGTTTTCATCTGATTGTCAAACAATCACTGCTCCTGTAAGATACCTGTACACATTTGTCCACTCACAAAATAATTTCAGCATCCAAACCCCCACGGTGCACTATGCATCTGCAATTTGATGAGTGGAAAGAGACATCTGTTACAAAACACCTACATGTATTGTACTGACATTCTGTGATTGTCATTAGGTCTACACTTGTAGCCTGAATTGATGCCTCCACTGTTGTCCACACGCGCCTCTGTCTCAGCCACTCATCTCCGCCTTGTTTACAAGTATCTCGGCCACTCATCTCTACCTTGACAAAATGTAAGTGTTCTCCTCAAACCACAATGCAATTTGGCTCATAAACCACCCGGTTTCCAGTCAATTCGCAAATGTTGGGGCATGTTGTATTAATTGTGATAGGCTCATGTTTTACTGGTACGGTGTACCCACACTATTTATCTTTGCGTACTGGACTGTGCCACCTTACTTTCACCCCCTGTGTATATAAGACAACACACAGGTGTGCCTACGAAATACATATCCCAGACAAGCCTGAAGAATAGGACAAATAGACAAGTGAATGTCAGTTCTTTCATTTGACTCAGTTTGACATTTCACTACTGGACACGCCCTCTTGCGGTCATAGTTTGGCCAATCAGAGCTTTGTGGGTGTACGCCATAAATGTCTATAACACCCGGCACCGCTCTGGTTTCCTAATTCTTAGCCTCTTCATAAGTCTATTTGGTTACTTGCCTGTTAAGCAGCTTTCTTCAGAAAACTAGCTCTCAATTTAACTGTTTCTTTTAGTGAGGATTAACACCCCAGCACAGCATTCAGTGGCTAATTTTCAGGAATTCTGCTAACTTCACTGAGTGAAATTCAGAGTTAAATAGCTAAACTTTTAAAGTGTCTTGGCTAGTTAGTGGGTTAACTGCACCACTGGTGTTTTAGCGAGCATCCTCTGGGCTAAACCGCCATTAGATTTGTTTGGCTAGCATGAGCAGTGCTGTTTCTTCAGTGTGTTACCCCACCATTGAAGCACCACCCCTTTCACATTCCCCTGTGAAAGATAACCCACCCATTTGTTCTACCTCGAGTTACTTAGTTTACACACCGAGTCAACACTTGGCGCTGCAGAGGGTAGTGCGAACGGCCCAGTACATCACTGGGGCCAAGCTTCCTGCCATCCAGGACCTATATAATAGGCGGTGTCAGAGGAAAACCCATAAAATTGTCAGAGACTCCAGTCACCCAACTTATAGACTTTTCTCTGCTACCGCACGGCAAGCGGTACCAGAGTGCCAAGTCTAGGACAGTAAGGCTTCTACCCCCAAGCCATAAGACTGCTGAACAGTTCATAAAATTGCCACTGGACAATTTACATTGATTTCCCCTCCCCTTTTGTACACTGCTGCTACTCGCTGTTTGTTTGTTACCTATGCATAGTCACTTCGCCCCCACCTACATGTACAGATTACCTCAACTAGCCTGTACCCCCGCACACTGACTCGGTACCGGTGTACTCTGTATATAGCCTTGTTATGTTATTCTTATTGTGTTCATTTTTATTTTAGTCTACTTGGTAAATATTTTCTTATTGAACTGCACTGTTGGTTAAGGGCTTGTAAGTAAGAATTTCAAGGTAAAGTCTACACTTGTTGTATTCGGTGCATGTGACAGTTTGATTTGATCTCTCACGCGATGGCTCAGCTAGCTGGCTATCATCACTCAGGTGCAGTTCTTGTGTCTGTAGCAGTTTTCATGAATGAGTGGATACATAATACATGTTAAATGACTGAGATAGAGATAAGGAGACTCTTGCTGTGATGTAAGGTACAACTGAAGGCCCCAATATTCAGTCAGGCAGCTGGAAGCAGGTGTTTCACCATCCAGGCCCATGTCACAGCATGCAGAGGCCTGATGGGGAGACGACAAATACGTGATGTACCTTAATCACCAAAGCCGTGTTAGCATTTACTGCACATGTTGCTAAACAATCCAACCATTTTGTAAGTGTCAATGATATGAATGGATAATTCACATACAATATCCACTTCATAAGCATTGGCTGTAATACCTCTAGGGTCCTTTGGTTGTCTTGCGGTTTTCTGCTTTCTAGTGATCTTACTCCCTCCACCTGAAATGCAATAACAAAAACATGAATAACAATAATCCTAGTCAGTCAGTTTGGCTAACTGTGTTAATTAAAAACACTCAAGTAAATGTGTACAAGCCTATACAGCCAAATTATACAAAAACAATACAGCCGGTTTACAGGAGGGGCATATCTTGCCAACTTTCAGTACCCAATTAAATCAACAAACAGGCAGTGTAGCAAAGTAGTTTGACAGTGTTCAAAAGTCAGTAACAAGTCTAAAATATAGCTAGAAAATATCTTTTTTATTTTCTAGAAAGCTAACATTTAGGTAGTGATGATTGTGGGAGTTTTTCTCCCAGCAGTTCTAATTTAGCTAACGTAGTTTGACATAAACTTTATCAGATGGTTAACTAGAAAATATATTTGTTTTCCCTCGCATCTAAAGCTGCCTGCTAAAACTACCGTTAGCCAGTTGATAGTAAAACTAGGATGGACGTCTGAAGCCAGCTTGCTAAAGTTAACTTAGCTGCTGTCAATGGAGTTTGTCTGAAATGTACCATTTTATATTTCACATGATAAACAAACTACTGTCATGCCTTTACACACAAAAAAAGAATCGATGTACACAAAAGGTTACCTTTATTCTAATACTTCAGGCCAAGTAACATTAATGTTACTTTGTAGAAATGACATCTTCAAATTACTTCCTGAGATGTGATTGATAGAACAATCCAGCCAATAGTTGCAGCAATAGGCGGCTCTGGTTTTGGCTGATTGCGAATCTCTTTCTACAAATGTACAAAACATACAAGTTCACGAGTCTCTTGGTAACGTGACAGAACCCCCGAGCAGATATCTGCAAGTGTATTTTTGATGCACAGCAGAATATTCAGTCGTAAATTGACTTGTAATAATTAAAATAAATGATGCTTGCAAATCTTATTGAATGTATTCAAATGTCAAGTTACACATTTGCGACCATTGTTACATTTCTCACACGATACAAGCTTCCGAAATTACACATTGCGATTCGTACTTGCAACAACTAATCTCAATGTGCGACCGTGAAATAGAAACTCCCAGGGCTCTTTCTGTCATCCTTATTACCACATATGCGGGTAGAGCTAGCGACATTGGCATAGTGCACTGACTGAAGTACCCCTTGGTTTATGGAACAAGCACCGCTGACTGCAGTGTGCAATTCGGGGCGGGTCTCAATGTGTTTGTTTTTGTCTGACGTTTGACAGTCACATTGAATACAAACGCACACGTTTGCGCAAGTCACACGTTGAATACAAACGTATTTCATTTTAAGATCGTAAGAAATATATAAAGTACCAGCAGATGTGTTGTAACACGTTTTGCTTCATGCTATATTTGAGACAAGCTACTGATATTGTTGCAGTGAACAGACTTGTCATGTACTGTTAAAATTGTGTTGATAAATGTTAACTTTATATTATTTCAATTAACACAGCAGACAAAAACAAGGTTTGCCACTCCTCAAAAATGGTTTCACTCCTGCTCCTCAAGAGGCAAAGACAGTCATTTTCTTGTTGTCAACTGCCTCCACATTGAACATCTCATAATCTCTCTGGAACTGGAACATGAATGGTTCCTTGAGGAGAATCCCAATTACACTAGGGAGGGAAACAGTGCCTTTAAATGTTTGTAGTTCACACCACATTGCTGCCTCCAGGCTGTCCCTTTTCCTTGAAGAAAAAGGAAGAATAAATATTAAGAGTAGTGCCTCATTGTGTCATCAATTCAAATTACACCCTACTTTCACAATACCACCATGCAAACAAAAGCCACAATTACTAAAGGGGTTTTCAGTGATATCTAGAACTACTCAAGTCATCACAACTATTATATCTTGCCATGCATCAAGCCTTCAGCATTACACAGTAGACTACATACCCAGTTCACAGCTCCCAGTTCACCATGCATCAAGCCTTCAGCATTACACAGTAGACTACATACCCAGTTCACAGCTCCCAGTTCGTCGTGCATTTTGTTTTCAGTATCGTCTAGAAAGAAAACAGATTGTGGTCATTAAGTAATGTAAGGGAACCTCTAGGGATGTGTGTGTGTATAAGAATGCACCTTACTTTAGCTAATAGCCTATGCAGTACCTGATCCTGCAGAGCTGGATGCTGATGTGACATGCTTTGACTTCTTGGGGGGGGGGGGGGGGGGGGGGGGCGCATCTTCTACATCATCCTGAATATATTGGAGAGGGGGAAGGGGTTAAGTCTTTAAACATTGGTTTAAGACTATCACTCATCATATGAGAAAGGGGGGTTTAAGACTATACCACTTATACGACACCGACATGTAGTGTGCTTTGTTTTCGCCTCCTTTTTCAATCATTCAACTTCTCTTCTTCAGACCTTAGTGAGTGAATGACATACATTCAATATGAAAATATATTCAGGTCAGTCTGTCTACAGTGAAACAAGTGATTTTAAGGACGCAAATGAAAAGTTTTTATAATGTTCAAGACTTACGGCATTGGAAAGTTCGCAGAACTAGGCACCACCATCGCTTAATTTGCTGCATGTTTTCCTTTGAAAAAGAAAATCAGCCAATCGGATGGGAGTCCCAACTACAACAATAATGATAATAGTTAATACTTTTTTGAACACAGTTGGAACTGAATTAGCCTAAGTATTTTTCACAACATGTATGGATTTTGCTGGACCAGAAAATGTTTTTTCGACTGCAAACACACCATTTCTCGCATCAATGTACTCACATGCCAAAAATCTATCATTGGATCCTGTTTCAAAGCAATGTGTATGCTTTCTTCGTAAATGTGTTTACGTTTTTCTTATTTAACTTCAGTTTGCAGTGTGGACAAGTTACAATTACTTTTCTTGACTTGCCATGTATGTTGGGACCTGGTGATTTCATTATTGTATATACTATGTGTAGGCTGTGTAGACTCGCTGTGTGTAACTAAGGGAATGGGATCAACGATACACATTTAGAGCCAGCCAAACACAACAAGGCATACATTAAAGAAACACAGAAAAATCAACAATCAAATCGATTACATAACTGTACATATAAACCTAGGCTTACTGCTCAAGTAGGCAAATTTGTCCAAATAACATTCCCTCATTGTGAGCAATTAGCTAGCTCATGTGCAAATGAACGGTATGCTAACATCGGTGCGGTAGTTGGTCATATAAACACATACCACTGCACTGGTATAACATGAATATTACAAAGTACATTATGCATAATGACAGTCTCACTCACTTCCATGGTTTATATTTTTATCCATGTAGGTTAGGTTCGATTAAGTTTCCTTTCGTTGACGTTAATACCATCGACGTTTACCTCAACTTGGGTGACCTTGAAGGGTTCGGTTAAACACATTGATCCCGGCCCCCGAACTGCACACTGCAGTCAGGGGCTTCTCTTATGGAATGGTGTAGTATTGGCTATGGGCGGGGTCGACCCGGGCTGGGCCTGCCCACCACACATTTTCATTGGTTGAGACCTATTCAAATTCCACCACGTAGCCTGGGTATTGAAACGTCAGCACGTACATGCAACAGATAAGCTAGCTAGAGTGGCTAGTTAGCTGGATAACATTCTAGCAAATATGGTCCAGTATGAAGATGGGCAGAAACTGCTTCTCCAATAGAAATTCCAAATCACACTTGTAAACGTTGTCATGGAAACTTTGGCTAGCTACGCTCATGCGCAGAGACTCGTCATAGGGTTTAACGGTCGTCTCGCACTGAGCTGCGCAGGTACATGCCGTCAAATCAAAGGCACTTTTTATATATGAAGTTGTTTTTGACACATTAAAACATGTCAGTTCGAGAACATTTTGGATCTAAGTAAGAATTGTTCACTTCTCTCATTGACGTATCAAGCTCCAAACCCCGGCCTGGTCTGCTTCGCAAGTGTTTCCATAAGTCTTGGGATGTTGCGCCTCTGGGTTTAGAAACTGATTTTGACCAATGGGTAAAATAATGTTAATTCTATAGATAATCCCATTAAGAAAACCAACGGTCCAAACCTCACGTCTCTATCATAATCCACTCAAAAGCATGGCCATGAGACTACAGTACATATGAGGACACCGAGGTCCAGACCTATGTCATTTTTTCTAATTTGAAATATATATATTTTTGTTCACAAAAAATCTATATATAAAGTATTTTGTACACAAAGGAAATAAATTATGGGTCAACATGTAAATATTGCTTCCAACGTTGATCAAAGTTTTGGCTCCCGGACTTGTGTTTTTAGCAGCACATTCACCACTCTCTCAAACGGCTAACTCCGCCCTCTCACCATAATGAACCATTTCTTTTGTCTGAAAAGACAAACTCTGTGTTCTCGGCGGACGGGAACTCTTAGGCTAAATTAGTGCAGCTACTGAGATGGTCAATCAGATAGCTCAAATCACCATGCCTACAGTGCTTCCACGTGCCCGGCCACAGCGAAGTTCGATACTAGCCTACATAAGATTTAATAACTTTTAAAACCATGACCACAGAGAGACTGTCAAAGAATACAGCTACGAGCTTCTGTTTTTAGGAGTGATTTCATGTTGAATTTTTCATTCATCACTGTCAACACTTTTTAGTCAACACTACTAGAAAACATAATGCGCTTCTCCCTACTTTCACTCACGCTGCAACTGCAATGAATGAGTAGCCTAGTGTATCGATAGCCCTGCGTTTTTATTATTATTATCAGCTCGTACACCCACTATTTTAATAGTGAAGAATATTTCACTTTCTCTGGTCATAGGAACAACATACATTTCTGCATGAGGCAGATGCGGTGCAACTTGAGATTTGCAATCAGGTGGAAGACTGTGTCCCCTCTCTCTAGTCAGTTCCACCGGAGGAAAGGAAGGAGAGAGCAGGGACCATGAGAGGCGGACCCTCTGCTGCTCTCTCCCGCCGCTGAGACTAATGCCGTGTTAAAAACAACTGGGAACTCGGAAATGTACGACTTCCGACTTCAGTGCGTTCAAAGACAACTGGGAACTCAGGAAAAAACGAGATCCGACTGGGAAAAATATTTTTGAACGGTCATCCAACTCGGAATTCCAAGTCAGAAACTATTTCACTGACATCATGATTTGACCCGAGTTCCCAGTTGTTTTGAAAGCACCATTACCCTCAGATGCAGGTACCATCAGTCCAGTAAAATAAAAAAAGTGAATAATTTGCAAATTATTTACATTTATGCTCAGCTGTGCCTTGCAAGTGCTACACCAACTGATGATCTATTTTGTAATCAAATCTCGAGTTTTGGAATATAATATGTCTGAGAATAACAATATCGGTAGGCCAGGCATATAGGCAAAATGCTGTGATAATGTATTAGGCCTACTGCCCAAATCGCATTCTTACAGAACTGTTTTTATTAGGTCAATGTTAAAACATTTTAAGTCATGTTTTGAAAGAATCTGAGCAGTAGATCTCAACTTGCTTTTTGACTGCGAAAGTGATCACTGGTGTAGACCATGTATCTGATGCTGTCTGGACCAAAAGAGTATGGCATGTCATACTATTTCTGTCCAGACAGCATCAGATACATGGGCTACATATAGATGGGTACTGTTTCGCTCGCTTGGATGCTCTCTTTGGTGATATATACTGAACATAAATATAAACGCAATATGTAAATTGTTGTTCCCATGTTTCATGAGCTGAAATAAAAGATCCCAGAAATGTTCCATATGCACTAAAAGCTTATTTCTCTCAAATTTGGTGCACAAATGTGTTTACATCCCTCTTATTGAGCATTTCTCCTTTGCCAAGATAATCCAGCCACCTGACATGTGGCTTTTCAAGAAGCTGATTAAACAGCATGATCATTACACAAGTGCCAAAAGGCTACTCTAAAATGTGAAATTCTGTCACACAACACAATGCCACAGATGTCTCAAGTTTTGAGGGAGGGTGCAATTGGCATGCTGACTGCAAGAATGTCCACCAGAGCTGTGGCCATAGAATTAAATGTAATTTCTCTACCAGAAAAACTTAGTTTAGAGAATTTGGCAGTACGTCCAACAAGCCTCAACCGCAGACCAAGTGTATGGCATTGTGTGGGCGAGCAGTTTGCCGATGTCAACATTGTGAACAGAGTGCCCCATGGTGGTGTTGGGGTTATGGTATGGGCAGGCATAAGCTACTGTCGTCGAACACAATTGCATTTTATCGATGGCAATTTGAATGCACACAGATACCGTGACGAGTGCATCGATGACGGTGTCCCCACAGTGACAGTACGTAACCCAACCAGAAGCCATGGATTACAGGCAACATCCACACTGAGCTAAAGGGACAGGTAAAGCGTCAAGACAGGACTAAGATTGAATCCTAGTACACCGGCTCCGACGCTCGTCAGATGTGGCATGGCTTGCAAACTATTACAGACTACACAGGGAAGCACAGCCGCGAGCTGCCCAGTGACACGAGCCTACTAGACGAGCTAAATTACTTCTATGCGCGGTTCGAGGCAAGCAACACTGAAGCATGCATGAGAGCACCAGCTGTTCCGGACGACTGTGTGATCACGCTCTCCGTAGCCGATGTGAGTAAGGCCTTTAAACAGGTCAACATACACAAGGCTGCAGGGCCAGAGGGATTATACGCCGAGCATGCTCTAGCAAGTGTCTTCACTGACATTCAACCTGTACCTGACTGAGTCTGTAATACCAACATGTTTCAAGCAGACCACCATAGTCCCTATGCCCAAGAACACCTAAATGACTATTGACCCATAGCACTCACGTCTGTAGCCATGAAGTGCTTTGAAAGGCTGGTCATGGCTCTCATCAACACTATTATCCCAAAACCCTAGACCCACTCCAATTTGCATACTGTCCCAACAGATCCACAGATGATGCAATCTCTATTGCACTCCACACTGCCCTTTCCCACCTAGACAAAAGGAACACTTACGTGAGAATGCTATTCATTGACTACAGCTCAGCATTCAACACCATAGTGCCCTTAAAGCTCATTACTATGCTAAGGACCCTGGGACTTAACACCTCCCTCTGTAACTGTATCCTGGACTTCCTGACGGGCCGCCCCCAGGTGGTAAGGGTAGGTAACAGCACATCTGCCACGCTGATCCTCAACACTGGCCCCTCAGGGGTGCGTGCTCAGTCCCCTCATGTACTCCCTGTTCACCCATGACTGCATGGCCAAGCACGACTCCAACACCATCATTAAGTTTGCCAATGACACAACAGTGGTAGGCCTGATCGCCGACAACGATGAGACAGCCTATAGGGAGGAGGTCAGAGACCTGGCAGTGTGGTGCCAGGACAACAACCTCTCCCTCAACGTGATCAAGACAAGGAGATGATTGTGGACTACAGGAAAAGGAGGACCGAGCACGACCCCATTCTTATCGACAGGGCTCTAGTGGAGCAGGTTGAGAGATTCAAGTTCATTGGTGTCCACATCACCAACAATCTGTCATGGTCCAAACACACCAAGACAGTCGTGAAGGGGGCACGACAACTCCTATACCATGCGGTGTCAGAGGAAGGCCCAAAGAATTGCCAAGACTCCTTGCCCATTTGGCAATGTCTGATTTCTGATTGTCATAACACACCACGTACACCACCAATAAGCTGAGCTTCTCAATCACTTTTTCTTTACCTCACATAAGGCAACGAAGTCTTTTTTTTTACATTTTATTTCCTCAGTATTTGAAAAATCTTTCCAACACTCTTGGCCTTGATGTGAAAGAGCAAAATATCATGATCTGATGATCCCATATATGCAATGGAAGCGTTATAAAAATCAGCTGTCTGTCCCGAGCTCACTGGCTCAGGAAACTCTGAGGGCCCGGAATAGGCTAGTTCAGTGGTGACCAACACTTTCTGAGTGAAGATCACTCAAAATGCAAGCCGAGATCTACGGCTCAGATTTGTTTTATTTTTACATGACTTAAACGTAAGCCTATGCAACATTAACCTATTAAAAACAGTACTGTAGCAATGAGGTTTGTGCAGTAGGCTATATGCCAAATACATTATCACCGCATATTGGCTTTGCTTGAATTGCCCTGCCATTGCATTGTTGTTCTGACCATTTAAAAAATATATACATTTCAAAATTTGAGGTAGGCTATATGATCATACTCGTAATAGATCAGTTGTTGTTTTACTCGTGAGGCACAGCTGAGCGAGCATACATTTAAATATTTTACTGGGCTGATGGTGCCTGCATCTGATGGTCAGTCTTAGTGCAACCTGGTCTCAGAGCATAACTTTAACCCTTTTAGCTAACTCTTCCCCTAACCCAAACCTTAACCCTTTAACTTAACTCCTAAACTTAACTCAAACCTTAACCCTAACCCCTAGTAAACGTTATCGAGCTAGCTAACATTAGACATCTAGCTAGAATTTGTAACATATCATACGTTTTGCAAATTCGCAATATATTGTCCATTTAGAAAATTCGTAACATTGTACATTTTGCAAATCGTAACATATCGTACGATATGGTGTGTCTCGAACATCCACAAATTAATACATAACATATCATCTTAAATAATGTTGCAGATTTACATACAGAATAATACGAAATGCTCGGAGACCAGGTTGCTCAGCAGAGGGAGAGAGCAAGAGGAGACAGGGGTCCGCCTCTCAACATCCCTCCGCTCTCCCTTTCCTCCATTGACACTGACCAAAAAGGGACACCGTCTTCCAGCTGATGGTGAAACTCGAGTAGTACCACATTATTCCTGCATCATGCACAAATTCATGTTGTTACTCCTATGAACAAAGAAAGTGAAATATTTCTCGATTTAAAAAAAAGACC
The DNA here is from genome assembly GCF_901001165.1 of Salmo trutta. Lineage (NCBI taxonomy): Eukaryota > Metazoa > Chordata > Actinopteri > Salmoniformes > Salmonidae > Salmo > Salmo trutta. The sequence continues at coordinate 31,480,487 of NC_042987.1, forward strand.
CAATCTGCTAATAATAATGCAAGCCTATCAATACACTTTCCTAGTCATTCATTACAGCGGCAGTGTTGGTTGTAGCGTGAGTGGAAGGTTGAAGAGTGTGCATTCTAATAGCCTCTAAAAGTGTTGAATAAAAGGTGTTGACAGTGCTGAGTAAGAACTTAAACATGAACTCTCTTAAAAACAGCATCTCTTTGCTGTATTCTTTGACATTCTCTCTGGTCATGGTTTTAAACGTTTTGAAATATCACAGTATCAACATTGCTGTGGACTTTTTTTAAGCCTGCTACTTTACTGCAGACACGGTAATCTGACCCATCCGATTGACCAGGGCTAGGCCTATAGTGCACTTGATTTGCTCTCCGGACCCGCCATGAAGGCAGAGTTTGTAGCTTCAGACACATGAAATGGTTCAAAATGGGAACACTTCAAGGAATTTAGCTCTCTTCTTGGCGAAACTTGAGCTGAGGTCAGGAAAGATGAACACCTTGCAACCGCAGAAGTGTAGTTGGTCTCTGCCCTGCCTCTGGAGGATGCGCTCCTTGTCACGGTAATAATGAAAACGGATGATAAACACTCTAGGCTTGGAGTTGTCGTCTCCGCCCGCTGGGGAAGTGTCAATGCGGTGGGCTCTGTCCAGCTTCGGGGTAGATGGAACGATGGCCGGACCTAGCACCTCCGCGAAGAAGTCTGACATGAACTTAACTGAGTTCCCTCCAAGTTTCTCTGGTATACCAACAACCTGAAGATTGCAACGATGAGAATGGGATTCCAGGTCATCGGTCTTGTTAATCAGTTTTTGGTTTTCGGGGCTCAGACGGGCAACCGTTTTCTCATTCTCATTTTCTCACTATGCGGTTACTGTAGTCACACAGGTCATGTTCAAAGCCGTTAAGTTGGTGGCCTTGTTCATCCACAGCGGCTCGGACACCATTCAGGACGGCGGAGAAAGTGGCCAGAGCAGCATCGATGACAGTTTTGAGCTGAGTGGCAATGGTAGCTGTAATATCCGAGATCAGAACTATACAGAAGTTCTGAAGATCTGTGGGGAGTGTGACCGCATGCGTAACGGTTGGACTGGAGTCTGCGCCAGTACCATTCACGTTTGCCATCGCGGTTGAAACGTTAGTTACAGGTCTTCTGCTCCTCAGATTGTGTGACATTTGAATCAAAAAGGTAACTTAAGAACTCATCAATCAAATCTGCTATGTAAGAAAGTGGAATGCAAAGTAAAAATTTGCCAAAATTAACTACCGTAAATTCCGGACTATAAGCCGCAACTTTTTTCCCAGCTTTGAACCTCGCGGCTTAAACAATGACGTGGCTAATATATGGATTTTTCCTGCTTTCAATTTATTTATTTTTTTAAACACATTCTGTGACGTGCTCAGTTTTTTGGCGGCATGAAGTTTTCATTAGACCAATGAAATTGCCGAACGGGTTAAGGTCAAACAACTTTTTTGTTTACTGTTTTGATTAAATCGAGCACTCTCAAACTTCCCATCATTCTGATTACGGTAGTCATTTTGTCACCCTCATCATGGCAAAGACACGGAGAAGTGCATATGATGCAGCTTTCAAGTTGAAGGCGATTGATCTGGCTGTTGGAAAAGGAAATAGAGCTGCTGCACGGGAGCTTGGTCTTAATGAGTCGATGATAAGACGTTGGAAACAGCTTACTGCTAATTTTTTATTTTTTGTTACAAGCCGTGTTTCGTTAAAGCCTATTTATTTTTGTTACAAGCCGTGTTTCGTTAAAGCCTATTTATTTTTGTTACAAGCCGTGTTTCGTTAAAGCCTGTGTAAAGTTCATTTGTTTCAATGTACCGGTAGGCACCTGCGGTTTATAGACATGTGCGGCTTATTTATGTTCAAAATAATATTTTTTTTAAAATTCAGTGGGTGCGGCTTATATTCAGGTGCGGTTAATAGTCCGGAAATTACGGTAATGCGTAAGAGCCTCATCCACAAGCCTCTTCTCCATTCACATGCTGAATCGGAAGCCCCTCCATTTTGTTTTTTAATTATTTGTTCTATTGCCTTTTGAATATTTCATAGCTAACATTATCTGACTCCATGTTTGCTTATTGTTTTGTTTCTTCACTCTCTTTCTTCAGTTACAGAAGACCCAGTATTTACAGCTGGGACAAAACCGTGGGCAGTACTATGGCGGATCATTGCCAAATGTCAATCAGATTGGAAATGGCACCATTGACATGCTTTTTCAGGTAAGTGTGTTTGTAGGACTCTGATTTGAAATATTTGTGGTCTTACCCAAAATTGAACACGTTTACTCTTTTGTTGACATATATTTGGCGATCATTTACAGTTCAAGTTTACATACACCTTAGCCAAATACATTTAAACTCAGTTTTTCACAATTCCTGACATTTAATTCTCGTAAAAATTCCCTGTCTTAGGTCAGTTAGGATCACCACTTTATTTTAAGAATGTGAAATGTCAGAATAATAGTAGAGTGAATGATTTATTTCAGCTTTTATTTCTTTCATCACATTCCCAGTGGGTCAGAAGTTTACATACACTCAATTAGTATTTGGTAGCATTGCCTTTAAATTGTTTAACTTGGATCAAACGTTTCGGGTAGCCTTCCAAAAGCTTCCCACAATAAGTTTGGTGAATTTCGGCCCATTCCTCCTGACAGAGCTGGTGTAACTGAGTCAGGTTTGTAGGCCTCCTTGCTCGCACACGCTGTTTCAATTCTGCCCACAAATTTTCTATAGGATTGAGGTCAGGGCTTTGTGATGGCCACTCCAATACCTTGACGTTGTTGTCCTTAAGCCATTTTGCCACAACTTTGGAAGTATGCTTGGGGTCATTGTCCATTTGGAAGACCTATTTGCGACTAAGCTTTAACTTCCTGACTGATGTCTTGAGATGTTGCTTCAATATATCCACATAATTTTCCTCCCTCTTGATGCCATATATTTTGTGACGTGCACCAGTCCCTCCTGCAGCAAAGCACCCCCACAACATGATGCTGCCATCCCCGTGCGTCACGGTTGTGATGGTGTTCTTCGGCTTGCAAGCCTCCCCCTTTTTCCTCCAAACATAACGATGGTCATTATGGCCAAACTGTTCTATTTTTGTTTCATCAGACCAGAGGACATTTCTCCAAAAAGTATGATCTTTGTCCCCATGTGCAGTTGCAAACTGTAGTCTGGCTTTTTTATGGTGGTTTTGGAGCAGTGGCTTCTTCCTTGCTGAACGGCCTTTCAGGTTATGTTGATGTAGGACTTGTTTTACTGTGGATATAGATACTTTTTTACCTGTTTCCTCTAGCATCTTCACAAGGTCCTTTGCTGTTGTTCTGGGATTGATTTGCACTTTTTGCACCAAAGTGCGTTCATCTCTTGGAGACAGAACGCCTCTCCTTCCTGAGCGGTATGATGGCTGCGTGGTCCCATGGTGTTTATACTTGCGTACTATTGTTTGTACAGATGAACATGGTACCTTCAGGCGTTTGGAAATTGCTCCCAAAGATGAACCAGACTTGTGGAGGTCTACAATTTCTTTTCTGAGGTCTTGACTGATTTATTTTGATTTTCCCATGATGTCAAGCAAAGAGGCACTGAGTTTGAAGGTAGTCCTTGAAATACATCCACAGGTAAACCTCCAGTTGACTCAAATGATGTCAATTAGCCTATCAGAAGCTTCTAAAGCCATGACATAATTTTCTGGAATTTTCCAAGCTGTTTAAAGGCACAGTCAACTAAGTGTATGTAAACTTCTGACCCACTGGAATTGTGATACAGTGAATTATAAGTGAAATATTCTGTCTGTAAACAACTGTTAAAAAAATTACTTGTGTAATCACAAAGTAGATGTCCTAACCGACTTACCAAAACTATAGTTTGTTAACAAGAAATTTGTGGAGTGGTTGAAAAACGAGTTTTAATGACTCCAACCTAAGTGTATGTAAACTTCCGACTTCAACTGTATCTATGTAGCTTGTGACTGGTTTGTTTTGTTGGTGTCTGCAGACTCCCTTTCAAGGTTCAGGTGACACCAGCAGGACAACACGGCATCATGGATTGGTTGACAGAGTTTACCGGGACAGAAACCGCATCACGTCCCCACACGGAAGGCCCCTCGACAAACATGGACGCCAAATATCCTTCACTGTCGATTTACGTAACTGTATTTTTAATACACTTAATTTTACAGTCTCTTATGCAATGGAAATTTGATTACGAATGACATGGTAATATGGTAATTACATTAATAATATAGACTGTACTCTATGGCGCCATGGTGTTTTACATCGTTGACTTCAGTTGTGAGATGCTACAGATTTGTATTGTCCTTAACCAGGGGTCTCACATTGATAGCTGTCCATATGGCTCGGTGTATCTGTCACCCCCACCCGACACCAGTTGGAGGAGGTAAGATAATCCAACTATGTTGTGGCATGTGATACTGTTTGGATTTCGTTGTGAAACGTCCCTTGACTTTTCACAACTGATACATTTAGTCACCCCTAAGTGGTGTAAGTCTCTTTCCCTGTGCTATAGGACAAACTAGGTGGTGTATGTCTCTTTCCCTGTGCTATAGGACAAACTAGGTGGTGTAAGTCTCTTTCCCTGTGCTATAGGACAAACTAGGTGGTGTATGTCTCTTTCCCTGTGCTATAGGACAAACTAGGTGGTGTATGTCTCTTTCCCTGTGCTATAGGACAAACTAGGTGGTGTATGTCTCTTTCCCTGTGCTATAGGACAAACTAGGTGGTGTATGTCTCTTTCCCTGTGCTATAGGACAAACTAGGTGGTGTAAGTCTCTTTCCCTGTGCTATAGGACGAACTAGGTGGTGTATGTCTCTTTCCCTGTGCTATAGGACAAACTAGGTGGTGTATGTCTCTTTCCCTGTGCTATAGGACAAACTAGGTGGTGTATGTCTCTTTCCCTGTGCTATAGGACAAACTAGGTGGTGTATGTCTCTTTCCCTGTGCTATAGGACAAACTAGGTGGTGTAAGTCTCTTTCCCTGTGCTATAGGACAAACTAGGTGGTGTATGTCTCTTTCCCTGTGCTATAGGACAAACTAGGTGGTGTATGTCTCTTTCCCTGTGCTATAGGACAAACTAGGTGGTGTATGTCTCTTTCCCTGTGCTATAGGACAAACTAGGTGGTGTATGTCTCTTTCCCTGTGCTATAGGACAAACTAGGTGGTGTAAGTCTCTTTCCCTGTGCTATAGGACAAACTAGGTGGTGTATGTCTCTTTCCCTGTGCTATAGGACAAACTAGGTGGTGTATGTCTCTTTCCCTGTGCTATAGGACAAACTAGGTGGTGTATGTCTCTTTCCCTGTGCTATAGGACAAACTAGGTGGTGTATGTCTCTTTCCCTGTGCTATAGGACAAACTAGGTGGTGTATGTCTCTTTCCCTGTGCTATAGGACAAACTAGGTGGTGTAAGTCTCTTTCCCTGTGCTATAGGACAAACTCGGACTCTGCGCTGCATCAGAGCACTTTGAACCCACAGGATATTTTTGCAGGAGGCTCACAGGACTTGCAGCTTAAACGAGGTGCGTCGGATTTGAACTTGATATACTTAATATATAAGAGTTTTATAAACTGAACAAAAATATAAAACGCAACATGCAACAATTTAAAATATTTTACTGAGTTCATGGAAGGAAATCAGTCAATTCAAATAAATAAATTAGGCCCTAATCTATGAATTTCACATGACTGGGAACACAGATATGCATCTGTTGGTCACAGATACCTTTAAAAAAAAAAAGGTAGGGGCTTGGATCAGAAAACCAGTTGGTATCTGGTGTGACCATCATTTGCCTTATGCAGTGTGACATCTCCTCCACATAGAATTGATCAGGCTGTTGATTGTGGCCTGTGGAATGTTGTCTCACTCCTCTTCAATGGCTGTGCGAAGTTGCTGGATATTAGCGGGAACTGGAACACGTCGATCCAGAGCATCCCAAACATACTCAATCAGTGACATGTCTAGTGAGTATGCAGGCCATGGAAGAACTGGGACATTTTTAGCTTCCAGGAATTGTGTACAGATCCTCTCGATATGGGGCCGTGCATAGTCATGCTGAAATATGAGGTGATGGCGGTGGATGAATGGCACGACAATGGGCCTCAGGATCTCGTCACGGTATCTCTGTGCATTCAAATCGCCATCGATAAAATGCAATTGTGTTCGTTGTCCGTAGTTTATGCCTGCCCATACCATGATCCCACCGCCACCATGGGGCACTCTGTTCACAACGTTGACATCAGCAAACCGCTCGCTCACACAACGCCATACATGAGGTCTGCGGTTGTGAGGCCTGTTGGATGTACTGCCAAACTCTCTAAGAAATGAGCATTCAATTCTCAGGCAACAGCTCTGGTGGACATTCCTGCAGTCAGCATGCCAATTGCACACTCCCTCAAAACTTGAGACATCTGTGGCATTGTGTGACAAAACTGCACATTCTTTTGTGGCCTTTTATTGTCCCCAGAACAAGATGCACCTGTGTAATTATCATGCTGTTTAATCAGCTCATTGATATGCCTAAAGCCACATCTGTCAGGAGGATGGATTATCTTAGCAAATGAGAAATGCTCACTAACAGGGATGTAAACAAATTTGTGCACCACATTTTTGAGAAATAAGCTTTCTGTGCGTATGGAACATTTCTGGGATCTTTTATTTCAGCTCATGAAAGATTGGACCAACACTTTACATGTTGCCTTTGTACTTTTGTTCAGTGTAACATTACCATTAGTTCATCATTAGATTTTGTTTTTTTTTCTGGTCAGGTGGTTAACAAAAAGTCTTGGCCCTACAATGCCCCAATGCTCCGTTTCCAGTTTGTAGGTTCATTTTTTAATTCAGCGCAAATTAATTAACTCTGTCATTATGAGGAAGGTGATATACGATGTATTGATGATTAAATATTTCTTAATGGCTTTGCCAGCTACCCTTTATTGTACTATTGAATACTCTGGTGTACATGATAAAAGGCTGTCTTTAAAGGCTGTAGACATTACTCATAGGATGAATATGAATATCCAAGTGATTCTCAATGTGACATACTAATGGCTGTCTGAAGCGTATTCCTTTTATTGAGAAACTTGTTTGAAAAATGATATCAAATCATGTATTGATTTAATTTTCCTTTCACTGTTATGGCAAGATGAAAATAAGGGTAATTCAATATGTATTTTTTTGCTTTTTAAAATTCTAGATTAGTGACAATTAGATGAATCGAACTCATTTTCCTCTCTCTTTCTCCCTCTCGTCCTTTCTTTTCCTCTCCAGTGCTTCTGCTTCATGTACCAGGGCCAGAAGACACAGAATCAGATATGGACAAAGACGAACAAAAACAGAACTGGGATGGCAAAAAGGTGAAGTGCACTCAGATCTGGTGATATATCTTAACGCCATTGTTCTACAGCTCTGGGTTCTATTGTATTGTTCTACAGCTCTGGGTTCTATTGTATTGTTCTACAGCTCTGGGTTCTATTGTATTGTTCTACAGCTCTGAGTTCTATTGTATTGTTCTACAGCTCTGAGTTATATTGTATTGTTCTACAGCTCTGAGTTCTATTTTATTGTTACTGAGTTGTCATTTTTATTTTTCCCTCAGAATGTTTCATCAAGGTCCAAGGTCCCAGGAATCAAGTGAGTACTTCCACAGACTAAAATCTAACCATCCTGACTTCAGTATAGCTTTGTGAAAGGCGAATTATGACAGCCCATGACAGTTGGCGGTTTAGTGATGATTTGATGTTTTTCCAACTGATGTTTTGGGACATCATTGACATACTTCAAGAAGTGTTGTGGAGCTAGTGAGTTCTGGCTGTGTAGGATGTTATGTTATTGTTATTTTGAGAATGTGAACAGGGTCCCTTGCAGAAATCTTAGTACTGGGCTTAATAGGAGAGAAAACAATTGGAGGCAATTTCCCTTCCTTTCCTTTGGGGTCATGTTGAAAACATGAAGAGAAGTATATGTCTGGAAAGCATTTGCTGGTAATGCTTTATGCACAACTTCCTGTCCAGCTCGAAGGACCATGTGAAAACCGACAGTGGAAATATTGCTGAAGTCGGGGAGGGGGGTATTCTCATTTATCTTCCTATGCTATTTTACATACACTGCAGCAGCCTGTGAAATCTGCTGACTGTGCATATAATACCTCTACTGTCATTATGGGGATACCAATCATATGTTTTTTCTATTTTCAGCATATTCCCGTCTCCAGATCAGGAACTGACCGCGTCACTGATGCCTTCAGCCCAAAACACGGGCGGCGGCTCCCTGCCTGATCTGACCAACATCCAGTTCCCCCCTCCGCTGCCCACCCCCCTGGACCCTGAGGACTCTACCGTCAGCGCCTACAATAGCACGGGAAACCTGGCCACCAGCCACTCATACAGCTTCAGCTCCACCAGCCAAGGTGACCTCTCAGTCCTCCACCTTCCAGAACCATAGATGTATAGAGTTTGGAAACACAGTCAGAAATTCTGAATTTTCATGTTGGCACCAGAAGTTGGGAGATCATGGTGCCAACATGGCAGACAGTTTGCCGAAATGTATTTTATATATGTCTCTCTGTCTCTAGCTTTCTATGACAGTTGGGATTTTGAAAGATATGTTTGCTGTTTTGTGTCCCAGCAGGACAGACCACCGCCCAGCAGGGCAGGCAGGACAACAACATGGTCAACCAGGACTCCCACCAGCACCAGTCCCTACAGCTCTCCCCCACCCTGTCGCCACCCCTCACCCTCGCCCAGGTAGTACGTACCGTACTCTTCCCTTCTAGCATTGCGATTGTTACATTTCTGAATTACTTTTCTAGTGTATTTACAATGTTTGTACTCTGTAGTTGTTTCCCCCCTGTTTGAATGTACTTAAAGTAAGTTGCTATGGATAATTGGAGAACCTGTCAAATGATTAAAAGGTAATATACCAGGAGCCTTCAGATTCTGAACATCCAAGAGTGTTTCTGAAATTGGGGATTGTACTAAGTTTAGTCATCGCTCTACTTTCGATCACACTCTCTATCACATTTCTGTGGACATCATATTCCGTTTTCCCCCACTGACTAATTTAGAACTCCTATGTCCATCTGTCTCAGGCAGAGACCATAGACGCCATGACACTGGAGGCACAGTTGTCCCAGTACACGTTCTTCAGCCAGCCCTCTTCTCAACAGCAGCAGCAGACCACTCAAGGACTGACCAGGCTGGTCCAGCTCCCCTCCCCTCCGAACACCTCTTCCAGCCAGACACAGAACTCCATGGATATGAACTCGGTAAGCTTACCTTCTCAAACCCTTCCCTCTTCAAAACTTTCCTTATCCTACACTCCTGTCCATAGGAAAAGATAGTGCTGAAACCGACTTAGTGTTCCTACACTATTTAACAAAATGTAGTTTTTCCTGTTCGGCTATCTTTGGTTTGATCTTGAAGTCAAATGAACTAGTCTTCTTTAAGGAAGATGGCTCTGTGCAGGCCAGTCAAGTTCTTCCACACCGATCTCGACAAACCATTTCTGTATGAACCTCGCTAAGTGCACGGGGGCACTGTCATGCTGAAACAGGAAAGGGCCTTCCCCAAACTGTTGCAACAAAATTGGAAGCACAGAATCATCTGGAATGTCTTTGAATGCTGTAACGTTAAGATTTCTCTTCACTGGAACTAAGAGGCATGGACCTTGAAAAACAGCTCCAGACCATTATTCCTCCTCCAACAAACTTTACAGTTGGCACTATACATATGGGCAGGTAGCGTTCTCCTGGCATCCGCCAAACCAAGAGTCGTCCATTGGACTGCCAGATGTTGAAGCGTGATTCATCACAGAGAACGTTTCCACTGCTCCAGAGTCCAATGGTGGCAAGCTTTACACTACTCCAGCCGATGCTTGGCGTTGCGAATGGTGATCGTAGGCTTGTGTGCAGCTGCTCGGCCATGGAAATCCATTTTATGGAGCTCCTGATGAACAGTTCTTGAACTGACTTTGCTTCCAGAGGCAGTTTGGAACTCAGTAGTGAGTGTTGCAACCGAGGACAGACAATTTTTACGCGATACGCTCTTCAGCACTCGGCAGTCCCATTCTGTGTGCTTGTGTGGCCTACCACTTCGTGGCTGAGACATTGTTGCTCCTAGCCGTTTCCACTTCACAATAACCGCACTTACAGTTGACTGGGGCAGCTCTAGCAGGGCAGAAATTTTACGAACTGACTTGTTGGAAAGGTGGCATTCTATGACAGTGCCACATTGAAAGTCACTGAGCTCTTCAGTACAGGCCATTCTACTGCCAATGTTTGTCTATGGATATTGCATGGCTGTGTGCTCGATTTTATACACCTGTCAGCGACGGGTGTGGCTGAAATACCCGAATCAACTAATTTGAAGGGGTGTCCACATACTGCTGTTAATATAGTGGAGCATACCTTTTCAGAAAGGAGCCAGTCAGTCAGCCAGCCAGTAACCCAGCAGGTCAGCCAGCCAGTAACCCAGCAGGTCAGCCAGCCATTCATTCAGCCAGCCAGTAACCTAGCCAGTAACCCAGCGGGTCAGCCAGCCAGTAACCCAGCAGGTCAGCCAGCCAGTCAGACAATTAGCCCGTCAGTGAGTCTAACTAAAATATGATCCTGTATTAGGGCTCTTTCCCCCAACAGTACCGCAGTAGGGCTGGGTCTTCGGCCAATCAGTCTCCAACATCTCCAGTCTCCAATCAAGGCTTCTCACCTGGAGGCTCGCCTCAAGTAAGGGCGTGTGAGCAAAACCCACTGACTGTATACACTGTTCTTCCATCGTAGTTCTGTTTTCGTCGCCGGCTGGGCCCCTTGGCTGCCCCTTTCGGCTGCTCTTGTGCCACCAACCCCCTGCCACCCCCATCGTCGTGTCTCACAGTGTCACTGATCCCGTTCTCCTTGCTGCTTCTCTGTGTCTGCATCCTAAGTGGCCTCGTAGCATAGTCACTAAAATGACACACTTTAGTCAGTTGGTTGAGTTAGGAAAATGTACTTGGTAGTTAACATTTAGCTACCAGAGATGACTTTTAGCCTTGCTAGAGTTTTGAATCCCTTGTGCCTCCACAAGTCCCTGTAGTCTAGATGTAAGCTGTAAGTTCTATGTAAGTTTATAATATAAACTAACTAATTGAACATAACATTGAACGACTAAGTCATCCCTTTTTAGAGGAATCATAAAAGATTTCACTCAGTATCTAGGCTACTAGCTAAATGCTTCGGTTGGCTTTGCCCATCGATTCTTTCTGTCACCTAGACGGCTAACCTACAGTGTTGTGAGTTACATGCGGTGCGGCAGACAGTCCATGTGCTGTTATCATGCCCTTGCCCGCTGTTCTTTTGGCAGGGCACAGATAATGTGGTTCTGAACTGAAAGGGGCATGGCGAAGGCTGCCTTACTGAGTCTGCCTGTGAATATAATCCAATTATTTATACATTAAGGCAGACGATGAAAGCGGAAACATTTTCAGCTTTTATAAGAATATGTAATTAAAACTTCAAGAGCATTACTGGATGATTTGAATGTTTTTGATATTCTAGCTTTACCCACGAAAGGGATTTCCATATGATTTCATTCTATTTCATGGTTTTATTTTATCTAAGTTATTAAGAATTCTTAGTACAAGACATGCATGGTAACCAACTCCATACAACATTGTTGGTTGTGGGTTGATGACATTTATGAAGTTCTTTTGAGTAGTATTCAGTGCATGTTGACATTGGCTGGTTGGGCACTTAACAGCAACATCTGTCGAACCATCTTTAAAGGTGAGATGGGCAGGTTACTATGATGACTTAATTAATCAACTAATGGATGAGATTGAGGTTGATTGCACAGCAAATTAATTGATGGGCTTGCGAAACATGATTCCTGCTGTTTTTGTACTTTGTCATGCTTTATCTATTGTCTAGGCAGCAGTATGTTATTGTTTGTTTTCAGGATTGCAGATGTGTGCGGTGATTTCGGTGTTGCCTGAACCCAATGGTTTGATGTGAATGTCTTGTGAATTGTGACAATTCAGTTGTGGTGTGATTGTGCTCTCTATCGGCTCTTCCTTTCCTGTGTTTTATCCCTGTACATTATCATCATGGTATTGTTTTTAACAAGGGGATATGCTTGTGTTCTAGCACCACTCCATATTGGGTAGTGTATTTGCTGACTTCTATGACCAGCAACTCACATCCAGACAGACCAGTGCTCTCTCCCAACAGGTAAGGTTTAACATCCTACCTCAGAACTAATTATGCAAGCTAATATTAGTTACTTTTGATATGGCATTATATGCCAATATCTTGGTATCAAAGCACAGTATATTAATACAGGGTTACCCAAACTCGGTCCGCAGGACCCCAAGGGGTGCACGTTTTGTTTTTTGCCCTAACACTACACAGGTGATTTAAATCAACTAATCATCAAGCTTTGATCATTTGAACAAGCTGTGTAATCATAGGGCAAAAACCAAAACGTTCACCCCTTGGGGTCCCCAGGACCAAGTTTAGGAAACACTGGATTAATAGTTTCAATTTTTTCCCATTGTACTGAATCTTTATATTGACCATTTGGCACCTGTTAATAGCAGAGAAATGAGCCCTTGTTGTTGAGTGTTGGCTAACCTCATGTTCTGTTTTCTCTGTTCCTCGAACAGCTGGAGCAGTTCAACATGACAGACAACAACAGTCTGTACGGCCAGTGCTCCACCCTCAACTACTCCCAAGCAGCCATGATAGGTTTGATGGGTAGCCACAGCAACCTGCAAGACTCCCAGCAGCTGGGCTACAGTAGCCATGGCAACATCCCCAACATCATTCTCACAGGTACTATTCTGCCACACCAGGTAGCTCACTCAAGCCTCTGCAAGGCTAGGTAGTGGAATAGAGCTCACTTAATGTAAACACTCTCTCAATACAAAGCTCTAACCTTTGTTATGTCTAGGGGTCCAATGCACACCTTGCTCTACCATAAGCTGTCTGAATGTTTGCATTTAGCATGAAAGGGAGTGTAAGCAGACTGGCTCAAACCAGAATAGAAGGAGGAGTGGGAGGCCCCGGTGCACAACTGAGCAAGAGGACAAGTACATTAAGAGTGTCTAGTTTCCTCAACTGGCAGCTTTATTAAATAGTCCCGGCAAAACACCAGTCTCAACATCAACAGTGAAGAGGCGACTCAGGGATGCTGGCCTTCTAGGCAGAGTTCCTCTGTCCAGTGTCTGTGTTATTTTGCCCATCTTAATCTTTTCTTTTTATTGGCCAGTCTGAGATATGGCTTTTTCTTTGCAAATCTGCCTAGAAGGCCAGCATCCCAGAGTCGCCTCTTCACTGTTGACGTTGAGACTGGTGTTTTGTGGGTACTATTTAATGAAGCTGCCAGTTGAGGACTTGTGAGGCGTCTGTTTCTCAAACTTGACACTCTAATGTACTTGTCCTCTTGCTCAGTTGTGCACCGGGGCCTCCCCCTCCTCTTTCTATTCTGGTTAGGGACAGTTTGCGCTGTTCTGTGGAGGGAGTAAGACACAGCTTTGTACAAGATCTTCAGTTTCTTGGCAATTTCTCGCATGGAATAGCCTTCATTTCTCAGAACAAGAATAAACTGACGAGTTTCAGAAGAAAGTACTTTGTTTCTGGCCATTTTGATCCTGTAATCGAACCCACAAATGCTGATGCTCCGGATCCTCAACGAGTCTAAAGGTCCGTTTTATTGATTCTTTAATCAGAACAACAGTTTTCAGCTGTGCTAACATAATTGCAAAAGGGTTTTCTAATGATCAATTAGCCTTTTAAAATTATAAACTTGGATTAGCTAACACAACGTGCCATTGGAACACAGGAGTGATGGTTGCTGATAATGGGTCTCTGTACGCCTATGTAGATATTCCATAAAAAAACATTAACAGCTACAATAGTCATTTACAACATTAACAATGTCTATTTCTGATCAATTTGATGTTATTTTAATGGACAAAAAATGTGCTTTTCTTTTCAAAAACAAGGACATTTCTAAGTGACCGAAACTTTTGAACGGTAGTGTATGTATGTACAGTACCAGTCAAAGGTTTGGACACACCTACTCATTATTTGTACTATTTTCTACATTGAAGAATAATAGTCAAGACATCAAAACTGTGAAATAACACATGGAGTCATATAGTAACCAAAAAAGTGTTAAACAAATCAAAATATATTTTATATTTGAGATTCTTCAAAGTAGCCACCCTTTCCCTTGATGACATTTTTGCACACTCTAGGCATTCTCTCAACCAGCTTCATGAGCTAGTCACCTGGAATGCATTTCAATTAACAGGTGTGCCTTGTTAAAACTTCATTTGTGGAATTTGTTTCCTTCTTAATGTGTTTAAGCCAGTCAATTGTGTTGTGACAAGGCAGGGGTGGTATACAGAAGACAGCCCTATTTGGTAAAAGACCAAGTCCCTATTATGGACAAGAACAGCTCAAATAAGTAAAAAACACACGAAGGTCAGTCAATCTGGAACATTTCAAGAATTTTGAACGTGCAGTCGCAAAAACCATCAAGCGCTATGATGAAACTGGCTCTCATGAAGACTGCCACAGGACAGGAAGACCCAGAGTTACCTCTGCTGCAGATGATAAGTTCATTAGAGTTAACTGCACCTCATATTGCAGACCAAATAAATACTTCACAGAGTTCAAGTAACAGACACATCTCAACATCAACTGTTCAGAGGAGACTGCGTGAATCAGGCCTTTATGGTCGAATTGCTGCAAAGAAACCAGTACTAAAGGACACCAATAAGAAGAAGAGACTTGCTTGGGCCATGAAGCACAAGGAATGGACATTAGACCGGTGGAAATCTGTTCTTTGGTCTGATGAGTCCAAATTGGAGATTTTTGGTTCCAACCGCCGTGTCTTTGTGAGACGCATAGTAGGTGAACGGATGATCTCCACATGTGTGGTTCCCACCATGAAGCATGGAGGAGGTGGTGTGATGGTGTGGGGGTGCTTTTCTGGTGACACTGTCAGTGATTTATTTAGAATTCAAGGCACACTTAACCAGCATGGCTGCAACAGCATTCTGCAGCGATACGCTATCCCATCTGGTTTGCGCTTAGTGGAAATATAATTTGTTTTTCAACAAGACAATGACCCAAAACACCTCCAGGCTGTGTAAGGGCTATTTGACCAAGAAGGAGAGTGATGAGTGCTGCATCAGATTACCTGGCCTCCACAATCACCCGCCCTCAACCCAATTAAGATGGTTTGGGATGAGTTGGACCGCAGAGTGTAGGAAAAGCAACCAACAAGTGCTCAGCATATGTGGGAACTCCTTCAAGACTGTTGGAAAAGCATTCCTCATGAAGTTGGTTGAGGGAATGCCAAGAGTGTCAAAGGCAAAGGTGGCTACTTTGAAGAATCTAAAATCTAAACTATATTTAGATTTTTTTTTTTTTAATTGGTCACTACATGATTCCTTATGTGTTATTTCATAGTTTTGATGTCTTCACTATTATTCTACAATGTAGAAAAGAGTAAAAATAAAGAAAAACTCTTGAACGAGTAGGTGTGTCCAAACTTTGACTGGTACTGTATATATGTATATTATTATTACATATATATATATGTATATATTTTTCCTTACATTTTTTCACTCTTTATGTGATGCACAATGCAGAGAATACCGGAAGAAGAATTATCATTGAATTACCATAGTGAATTATTGTAATGTTTGTTTATGTGTCAATTAATCCCATAAGGGATGGGATGCCAATTGGCGTTTTGACACGAAAATAAAATGTAATTTTTTCATTTCATTCATACAGAGCATTTGGAAAGTATTCAGATCCCTTGACTTTTTCCACATTTTGTTACATTACAGCCTTATTCTAAAATTGATTCAATTGTTTTTTTCCCTCATTAATCTACACACCATACCACATAATGAAAAACCAAAAACAGGTTTTTAGAAATTTTACATAGTTATTCAGACCCTTTACTCTGAATACTTTGTTGAAGCACCTTTGGCAGCGATTACAGCCTCAAGACTTCTTGGGTATGACGCTACAAGCTTGGCACACCTGTATTTGGGGAACTTCTCCCATTCTTCTCTGCAGATCCTCTCAAGCTCTGTCAGTTTGGATGGGGAGTGATGCTGCACAGCTATTTTCAGGTCTCTCCAGAGATGTTCGATCGGGTTCAAGTCCGGGCTCTGCCTGGGCAACTCAAGGACATTCAGAGACTTGTCCTGCAGTTACTCCTGCGTTGTCTTGGCTGTGTGCTTAGGGTCATTGTCCTGTTGGAAGATAACCTTTCAGTCTGAGGTCCTGAGCACTCTTGAGCAGGTTTTCATCAAGGATCTCTCTGTACTTTGCTCCATTCATCTTTGCCTTGATCCTGACTAGTCTCCCAGTCCCTGCCACTGAAAAACATCCCCACAGCATGATGCTGCCACCACCATTCTTCACCGTAGGGATAGTGCCAGGTTTCCTCCAGAAGTGACGCTTGGCATTCAGGCCAAAGAGTCCAATATTGATTTCATCAGACCTGAGAATCTTGTTTCTCATGGTCTGAGAGTCTTTTGGTGCTTTTTGGCAAACTCCAAGCGGGCTGTCATGTGCCTTTTACTGAGGAGTAGTGGCTTCCGTCTGGCCACTCTGCCATAAAGGCCTGATTGGTGGAGTGCTGCAGAGATGGTTGTCCTTCTGGAAGGTTCTCCCATCTCCACAGAGGATCTCTGGAGTTCTATCAGAGTGACCATTGGGTTCTTGGTCAACTCCCTGTCCAAGGCCGTTCTCCCCTGATTGCTCAGTTTGCCCGAAAGGCCAGCTCTTGGAAGAGTCTTGGTGGTTCCAATGTTCCTCCATTTAAGAATGACCTTGGGGACCTTCAATGCTGCCGACATTTTTCTTTACCCTTCTCCAGATCTGTGCCTCGACAGAATCCTGTCTCGGAGCTGTATGGACAATTCCTTGAACTTCATGGCTTTGTTTTTGCTCTGACATACACTGTCAACTGTGGGACCTTATATAGACAGGTGTGTGCCTTTCCAAATCATGTCCAATCAATTGAATTTACCCCAGGTGGACTCCAATCAATTTGTAGAAACATCTCAAGGATGATCAATGGAAACAGAATGCACCTGAGCTCAATTTCGATTCTCATAGCAAAGGGTCTGAATACTTATGCTAAATAAGGTATTTCTGTTTTTTGTATTTTATACATTTGAAAACATTTCTATAAACCTGTTTTCACTTTGGCATTATGGGGTATTGATGAGGTGCAAAAAATAATTTAGCAATTTTATAACAAAATGTGAAAAAAGCCAAGGGGTCTGACTGCATTGTATGTGCGGTGTGTTCTTTGATATTATTGCAGTCCGCAAACAAATACTATAGGTTCATGCCGCCACCTACTGTTTTGGATGTATATCTGCCAAAATAAATAACAAAATATAACTAAACAAAATAAACAAAAGAAAACTCAAATGTCCTCCTTTATTCAGATTGAACTGCCAACGCCAATCCTCACAGGCTCTGGAGCATCTTCTGACAGTATTCTTTGCAATGTTTCGGCAGTGAAGTCCTGGAAACCCAAAAACCTTTCAGCAGCAGATAAATCAAATCAAATGTATTTATTTATAAAGCCCTTCTTACATCAGCTGATGTCACAAAGTGCTGTACAGATACTATTATGTCCAGTTTCTTGGACTTTTCGTTCCTTTGTGCAGTACAATTAATCACATGCACAATAAACACCATAAAATTCACCTTCTTCACAATTAGCATTTCAGTTTCCCTCAACTGTTTAACAACACTCTGAATCTAAAGATTCAGTGGAGCATCCACCGCCATATCTAAAGCTCCCCACTCTCCTTCAACTATTTCACTTGCCTCCGTGTAGGAGACCTGCTGTATAGCTCTGACCCTTCGTGTAGGAGATCTGCTGTATAGCCCTGACCCTCCATGTAGGAGACCTGCTGTATAGCCCTGACCCTCCGTGTAGGAGACCTGCTGTATAGCCCTGACCCTCCGTGTAAGAGACCTGGTGTATAGCCCTTATTCTCCGTGTAGGAGACCTGCTGTATAGCCCTGACCCTCCGTGTAAGAGACCTGCTGTATAGCACCTGTGAGCAATAACTTATCAATCCACCTGCTCTTTCAGCACCTGGCCCGGTTTCTGATGCCCCCTAGAGGTGGGAAGTGGAAGTGTAATGTTTACCTGTGCGCCAAAGCACTTCATTCCGAACACTAGCTAAATTAATTAAGTTGAGGTTTTCTGTATTTATTTTCATTTTACTTTACTTGACACTCAATTGTAGTTTAATCTAGTACAGGCTTAACTGAATGAACAACAAAAACGGAATTCAATATGACATTTTATTAAATAGTTTGGGGAATGGTCCTGTCTCCGAGGGAAGATCCTCGGAGCCAGATGATGTGATGGCAGGTAGCCCAATGCGGGACTGTTGGCATCAAAACCCTCCGCTGGGGGAAAGGAGTTCCAATGGACAGGGCTTAAGTTTATTATAGCTGGTGGTGTTGGGGAGGTGGATGATTGTCGAAAACTGTTGCTGAGAAACAGCAAGTGAGAGTGCATGGGTAAATTGACATACATCCCAAGATTTATGGCCATTGGTTGAGAGAGAGGAAGGTGATAATTGCAAGAGTGAGCCCATAGGTTGAACAGCAAATGTGAGGAATGTGCATTATTGTGCCATGCTGATGATAATGTGTTTGTATTCATTCCCACAATGCCCGTAGAATAGGAAACTAAGTGAATTATGTTATGCTTACTGGATAATGTTAAACAAGCATTCAGACCAGCCTTCCTGTTTTGAACATTTGTAAACTACATTTATTGGCTGCTCCTTGAAATATTTAATGAGATGCTATTCTTTGGAGTAAACACAACAGAAAGACCCTGACCTCTCCTCATCTCTCTTTACTCATTTATGTTTTAGCCACCGGAGAGTCACCACCCAGACTGTCCAAGGGGTTGTCTTACAGCTCTCTGTCGGCTGACATCAGCTTCGACGCAGAC